>NW_010314181.1:0-7762 GCF_000700745.2 Antrostomus carolinensis
TGTTCTTTTCCAACCAAATTATCCCATGATTCTATGATTCTCCATAACAAAACTCACTTTTATTTTAGTGGTATATGACCAGGGTCTTAGAGGCAGTGGATTGTCACATTTCAGTAATAAAGTATTTACCCTTTGTGATTGATTAAAGCATCTTGAAACAACAAGAATTTCTAACCATTAATCTACATTATTTTAATTATAAGCTTATCAGAAAGCAGGGAATATATTTACATTTTCTAGGGACAAATTATTTCTTGAAATTCACATTATACAGATAATATGTCACCAAAAAATAGGAATTTCCAAAATTGAAACTGGAGGTAACTGAAGGCTGAGAATAGGCTGATAACTAAGAAATAAGAGCTTGATAAATGAAAGTGGATAAAGCAGGACACAGGCAAGTTGAACTGAAATGAATGAGGGCCCTTCATTAATAAATTAGAAACTACTAAAAAAAGTTAAATATGTTATTTATTTATATATATGTATGTGCTATTCATCTTTTTTCATAACTCAAAGTGCACATGCTTAATCTTTAGAGGGACCTTTCTGAGACAAGAGTGAAACTGAAAAGAGCAACACCCCAAACCCAGTGTCATAATGACTTTACAATCTATACAGTTAAATAGTTTATTGCATTTTTCAGTAAAAGGCTCAGAAAGAGCCCACTAGCTTACAATTTTCTTTGGCAAAAAACTCTGATTTAAACACAAAGAAAAGACTTGCATGGGTTCAAGAAGGGTGACAAAAGCAGTGTTTTTTGCTATCATTGGAACACTATCAAATTATGTGTCCAAAACAAATGAATCTGAATGGAAGTAGTTAAAATACTGAAGTAAACCAGTCCAATACTTTTAAAGATATTATTGCTAGCAGTATCCTCCCCCATTTGAAATCTGCATTGGGAGATAGGGACCCACTTCAAGTAAATGAGTCACTTTTGCTTCCCAGCCAGAACAATTAAACTTCTTGTATAAAACATGACCTGAAGCCTGCCCTTCACCACATCATCCCTCCTCAAACTCCCAGAGGTCAGCTCTGACATTTAACAGCTCACAAATTCAGTTTCTTAGCTCCTGAGGCCAACTTCATGCTTTTAAAACAAAAATTTTGTTACTGACATTCATAGATGCACATGTGTGTGCTTTGATATATGTGAGTATACCATACATGTAGGCATATCTACAGCATAGATGTAGGTTGTGAGTTTCACTTCCATTCTATTTGGTATCATCAATAACTTTTTATCATTCTGAAGAGATAATATCTTTGTCTCTTTTTTACATAGCCACCGTGAACTGTAAAGGTACACAGTGTCACACTGAACACTGTTTCAGTGCTAGTGCCAAGATATGAGCCTGTCATATGAAACTGCACAAAACAGATGATGCAAACAAGCCAAAAAACAGTTAATGCATTTTGCAACTTGGTACTTCTTTATTGCTAGCAGCTGAGTAGTTTTTGGTGGTTTTTGTTTTTTTTTTCCAATTGTTATTGATCTCTTGCCATATTGTGCATACAATTCCCTAAAAACATTAGCTCATTTCTACGCCAGTTTTAAAGATTAGCTCATCTGGGTTATGTACTTTGGTGTGTAGGTGTTGAGTGCTAAATACAACTTAATTTTTCATTTTTAAAAGACATTCTTAACAATAACAGCTACTTAATTGGTTTGATCTTCTGAGCAATTTATCACACTCTATGTACCATGGTACAAATAAGGCCATCATCTGGCAGGTGAAGTTTGAGGGGCCAGGAGGAGAGAATTTTAAGTTATTTATATATATTTCCCCCATAATTTTCTCACCTTTCCAGAGTGTTCCTTTTTTAATCATGATAGGAGTGCAGTAATTTCCTTCTAGTAACAGTCATAACTCGAAGTTCAGTAATTTACAATGAATAAAGACAAATAGAACATGTCTTTTCCTTACCTGTTCTAGCTCTTTCAAACAAGTTCCACCAGGCATAGAGGAACAATGAATCACTTCAGGTACTTGATAAGGCTCAAACAAAATTGAAACCACAGGTAAAGAGGCGTTTCCTAACTTGCATATGATCAGCTTCCTGGTCATATGCAAACTATACAGCCAAGCTTCCCTAATGCAAATAATTTGTGAAATCCATTTCATGATACTGACAGAAAGTAATGATTTTATACCTTAAAAATCCTACCAAAGAACAGGTCTAGGTCCTTTTCTAAGTTTTCAAGGACTTTCTATCTCCACGCTGTCAGACTCTCAGGCCATCAACCTGTCAGAATGGGTAGATGCACAGAAAAGACCCACTGAATCTACAAAGATATATCTCTATGGATTTGTTGTTAAGGTGTTAACATAGACTAAACTTTTATTTTTATGATTTATATACTGAAAAAGCTCTTTTCTAACCAAACAAATATTATAACAAACTCAGCCATAACAGTGCAGTAAGCTCCATTATGCTCTTGCTAGCCAGATTTCACAAGCTGGCCACCAAGGTCCTGTAAAATTAAACCAACAGCTCATCACAGAACTTCACAACGTGTGAGAACTTGGAGATGGAGAAACCCAATTAGGTCATCCACTCCAGCCCGCCCTTCACCTCTGCCAATGATACAAGCTTCCATGGTGTTCTCATTTTATGCTGGCCCAAGGAAAATGAATTTCATCTCATATAAAATAAAGAATGTAGGGTCAAACACTGACATAGAGAACAGGCCGTGCTTACAATAGCCAACACAATTTTCCCAAACTCCATTTCTTCAATTAAAAAAAAAAGGGAAAATAGAAAAATAGAAAATAGAAAATAGAAAAAAACACAAAAACACAAAAAAACAAACCCAAATCATCTGAGCAGCTGAACACTTAAGTAATGGGCTATTTTAGTCTACTTGTGAAAATTGCCGACATCAGCAAATGGAGTTACTCTTGGTTTTGAATGACATGGTCTGTGACCTGGTGTTCCCTTCTTGCAGTTGTAATCATGCTATGGCATTGAAGTCCATGCTGTTGCTATGCTGTCTGACAGAAAAAAAAAAAAAAAATTCTTCAGTCAGCAGACTTTTTTTTTAGGGAAACTAGACTTTCCTATGCCTCTGGTAAACCAGTTCTAACAGACAATATCCTCAGACAATACCCTATCTCTTTTCATTTTGACAGGTCTAATTCTGACTGTTTGCCTTTTAAGTTATTACTTCAGAAAGCACTTTGATTTTATCTTGTTAACATCATTCATTTGATCAACATTACTAGAAATTGAAAAAAATAACATGAGTTATTTTTGGGAGTGATAGTTGGTCATTTTGATTGGCTGTTTTCTTTTTCATTTTTTTTTTCTTCCTGTAATCTGAAATCTGAAGAATCAGTGTACAGAACTGTTGAAATCCCACAGCTGAATTAATGGATGGAGATGAAACTGCACTGCACCTCAGCAAACAGCCATTACATCTGAATCTACACAAATCTGAGCCCCTTTTTTCACTTTTCTGGGCAAAAAGACTGGAAGATGCTTCATGGAAGTCTGCAGGAGATACTTGGTTCTCTAAAAAAATAGGTCTTCTTAATGAGTATTTTTTGAAGAGACAACACTAGTATGGGGTGGGTTACAGTGACACTTCAAGGGATAAAGTGTGACTGGAGCCTGTATCGTGCTGTGATTGCAGGAGGCAAGCAGCAGAAAAAAAAATCCAGGCTGACACCCCTTCTGTGTGTTTAATACCACAGCCAAAGCTAGACTACAGTGTAGGTCAATAGAAATACCAGGTGGTTGAGGCTAGAACAGGCCAAATTAATGCAAGGTTTTATCCTTGGCATTAAGAAATGCTTCTAAGACCTCCGTAGCTCTTGCCATTTGCAACTGTGATGCCCATTAAAATGCTTACAGCAACAACAATCCTCCTCTTTTGTATTTTGCTTTAGAAATAATGTATATTAATTGGAATTTGAGCGGAGTTTTCCAAGACCCCAAGTTGTGTTACATGAATATACACACACACTCTATTTCAAGATACAGTAAAAATAATGCTCTAAAAAGAATGTGTTTCATATGTATGTGTGCATGTTACAAATTAGCTGTTATTTTAAACGTTTCACTATAAAAAGCTCTCATACAACACCAGAGGAGAGTCCAGTCCTAAATGGTATTATACTCTAGGGGTATATTTAAATAATTGCTCAAGTTTCAGATTTTATTCTGATGTAATTAAATTATGTTTTATATGCTAATCAGAATTAAATAAAAAATATTAAGTGTTAATTTATATTTAATTCTTTTTTAGTAAAATAATATTGCATTTCCATGGTTCACTGTATATTACACAAAATTATCCAAAACAGAACATTCTCATATAGGAGCTTTCTTTTTTCAGCTGAATACAGCTTAACCCCTCACTCACGTAAATTATAACTTCAAAATAATATCTTCTTCTTTGTCTGAGCCAACATACTTAAACTTGGCATGGAAGTGGGATGAACGGATTGAATTTATTCACTAGGGAACTGCAGAGATTTTAAAGAAATAAGTGTTGTATTCTTCATAGAAGAATACAGGAGAGCTGTTTTACAGCAGAAAATTAGATTGCCAAGTAAACAGAATTTTCCATCAAAAATTTCCCAGAACACTGGTTTATTTTAAAAGACAGTCGAAGGTGAAATATTGTGGAAATAATTTCCACCTTCATCTTTCAGAAGTGTCTTCTTTGGTTCAGATTCCCTTCTCCACTTCTCATGGCTCAGCAAGCTCATGGACTTCAAATCTATGAAATTAGGCAGCCCATGGGACAGAGTAGGCCATTTGTCTGAACTCCATCTCTGGCAGACATCTCTAGTCTGTTAAGACAGAGCAGAACAGAAGCACTGGACTAAGTCAAGGCAGTAACACAAGAGCTTTCTGAAACCAAAATACTTCAAGTTTTTTTGTACTATTTCTGAGTTCTGAATGAAAATCTATATACTTTGTATTTGTTCTGAATTACTAGTTTTCGCCACACAATCATTTCTGAGTAGTTCTCTTTACTTGTATGCTTTTCCCCTTTCTACTTGCAATGAATTTTATGTGAATCTTTACAAACACTAAAATGAACACAAGCAAAACCCTGAAAGCATCTTTAACTCTTCAGCATGCAGACTAACCTGGCAATTGCAGCCTTGTGTAACCACAAGAGTTTTTTTTCTCCCGGTCAAGAATGAAGTGATTAGTAGGCTGAAGTAATTACCAAATTAATAAAATATTAATGGACAGTAAAGTTATCCTGAAACTCTCTATGTGAACCCTTTGCATCCTATAGCACGCAGTGGATATGATTTCCTTTATTATTTGTGATTTCATAGCAAGAACTTCACTAAATTATTTCTCTTCCATTGGTCTTGATCCATACATTTCCTAGAGAAACCTGCAGAAATGAAATGAACTATATCACTTTACATTATGAACTGAATTATGGCTGAGTTACATTATGGTTGAAATATATTATGAGTGAATTATTCATCTTATATTATGCCAACTGCAACTTGACAAAAGACAGATTGCCAGCTAACATAAGATAAATAACACCCAACAACTGTCTGCAATTTTTGCATGTTACTTGAATTTGCAAAGCATCTTTGAAATGTTGCCTTTATGCATCATATATGCTGACAGTGTGTTTTATGTTCCTATTTTCTTCTAAGGTCTGAATTTTCAGGATGGAAGTTAACAGGTTTGTCAAGCCTCACTGTGAAAACCCTTCCACAGATGAGTAACCAGTGGCTCTCTAGAAGTGTAGAGTATGAAGGAAAAAGGACTGAACTCATTGCCAAAGGCATCGTTTCGCTTGTGAAACCCAGGGAAGGACCATCTATAGCAGTGGATTGGAAACACAGGATATCTATCTGAAGGGCCTGTCCAGACGACAGGCTTCTTGAGAAGACTTATTTAGTTTTCAGAGCCTACTTAGGACTCCAGAGACTTCTTGTTAAGGCCTACAGGTCCTTTAATGGTACAATCAAACAAAAATAATACCCAACAGCATCTACATGATTATCCCTTGACTACTCAATTGGCACTGGTCACAGAAGAACTAGTTAGGATCACAACCGCTTTATACACAATACAAAACATGACCTAACCAAGGACAGGCATTATCCCCAAGATAACATGGAAAGACATTTTAAAAGTGGACAGAAGCATTCATACATTGCCCACAATGCATCATTCAATAATTTGCAATGCTATACAAGGTAGAAGAACTATCTGAAGTACAAAGAGCCATCACAACAGTAAAAGGCTTGCATTGGGCTAATGAAGCCTGGCTGAAAATGGGGCTATTCCACTTTCAGGACATGGACTAACACCTCTGCGCTGCACTGCTTGGTGCTGTGCAGTGCCTTCTGCTAACTACCAGGTACCAAAGCCACAATGAATAAAATATGGGATGTGTGTTGTTTGTGAATGATAGTGAAAACTATCATATAGCAGAGACCCTCCTGTGACATATTACATGCAACTTGAAAAACCAAAGGGAAAAATGGAGAGAGAGAGGAAGGAAAATGTACCCATTTTATCCCCCTCCATTCTCCTAAGATTAGCCATTACCATATGGGATCTTGTTTTGCAGGGCTTTGGATCAGAATCAAGGATTTTGTTTCTTCAGTTTTAAGAACTTTTCATCACTTTTTCCTTCTAGGCTGAAAATGCAACCTTAAATACTTTACCAGGGAAAGCTTCGGTGTTTGAAAAATAATTTTGCTCTGTGCCAGCATCTGCATTTGAAATCAGCGTCAATCCTGATTCAGTTCTGACTCCCACAAAGGAATATTCATTTTCACCAGGAATCGTCTTTGCTTACATATGTACACCTATTGCACAGGGCTGAAGAAAGAGTGGAGAGTTCTCCGTTACTTGAGAACATCCCTTCTGTTGTTTGTTCTTACTTCTCTGATTCCCTCCATACCCTTTAAGGCATAAAGGCAGAAAAATATGCTCTACCAGAAGATTCCTTTGCCCACAGTTAGGGTGGAAATCACAGTTCTAGATTACTAAGTGATCAATACAGAATGTGAACTAAGTAATAGGGATGGGGAGAGGTATCTCTGGTAAATGACTATTAATATGATTATTGTGTAACAGACAAGCATGTGCAGGACCACAGTGTGTGGGAGGCTGGAACATGGGATTTGCTCTGTTAGGTCAGGACAGCTTTGCACTGAGCCAAGAACTCTCCTGCCAGCCATCTTCAACGTGTGTTGCATCTGGATAATGTGAAAAACCACAACAATGAACCCACCCTATTGTGCAGCTCTAAAGAAGGGAGTGAGCTGAAAGTGAAACTCCTTCCTGAGCTCTTGAGTGAGGAATGTAGTTTAACTTCACTTCTTCTGTATCACCAAGTATGGTTATAAAACCACCCAGTCCCAATCTTATCCTTACCTATGATCCTCTTTACACCCTACTCTTCCTGCTTCTCCGATGGTCATTCAGTATAAAAGTGCTTTTATCTGGCACGAATCCTGCGTTTTAAAACTGCTTATATCTCACAAAACTGGTGTGTAGACTTAGGTTTCTGATTCATGAGCTGTGCTGGATTTGGATGTGACCGCTGAAGATGCTACCGCCCACAGCTGTCCTGTGTACACATGAGCTGGGAATTACCAAAACCATCTTAGGGAAAGCAGAACAAGTAGTGTCTGCTCTGCATTAGTCACAGTTCCTGGTCATTATACTAGCAAAATCTGCCATTCATACCATTTATATTAATTTGTTGGCTGGCAGTGGAGGAACGGACACATTGCCCATCCTGCCATTCCTG
>NW_010314181.1:7788-10013 GCF_000700745.2 Antrostomus carolinensis
CTGCTGTAGTTTCAGTATCTTGCAGCAGATTGTAGACGAGTGTGGTCCTAACTTTGCACAGCCACAATCAGCTTGGCTTCTGGGTCAACTGCATCACAATTTTATGTACTTCTAGGTACAAACATCTTGTCTAATCAGCTGCTTTTGGGTGAATTTTGCTGTGCTGAGGGTAGATGTTTATTTTAGCTCTTGCCATCTTGTTAACATAATGCTTAATTTTCTTTATGGTTTGTATATCTGTATATACATGTGTATAAGTTAATGCTTTAGTGAAAAAAAATAACAGTACTGACACTCAAATTTTAACCTCTGGGGTTTTTGAAATCTAAGTAATTGATTATTTGATAAATAATTCTTTTCAGTACAAGGTGATTTATAACCTTAGTTTTAACACAAATCTTGGATACAGTTCATGCTTCCAGTTGAGTGGCTGATACTCTTTAAACAAAAGACTGAAATGATGACAGCTACTGTATAATGGACCTCTGTGATGAATTTCCAGATTATTGATCATTCATCCAAAAACTTTTGAACTTCTGATATTTTCAAACATTTTCATGACTAAACTATAAGTTAGCCTGAATAT
This sequence comes from Antrostomus carolinensis, assembly GCF_000700745.2. Lineage (NCBI taxonomy): Eukaryota > Metazoa > Chordata > Aves > Caprimulgiformes > Caprimulgidae > Antrostomus > Antrostomus carolinensis. The sequence continues at coordinate 8,375 of NW_010314181.1, forward strand.
CTGTGAACAATAGATGGCATGAGCTTAAGAACAACAAACAGTGAAATATACCCTGAAATAATTTCACAGAAGTACTTGCACATTATTTTTATCAATTGATCAGCTCTAATTTTCTGTCAGAAGTGAAAAATTAGGTGTTATCAAACTGAATTCTACATGAGTCTGAACTCAGCCTACCGAATCAACAGGAGTTTTTTCCCTTGCCTTCAATAGGGTTTGAATCAGACCTTAAAAGGAAAAACCTTCTGATTTCTATAGGACTTTCCCCTAAGGACAAAGTTCTTCACAAGGGCAAAATCCTAACAAATCTTCAAATGCTCCAAAACACTGCCAGCAATCTGAGACCAAGAGATACAGCACTTTTGTTTTTATGTTCTGCAACAGTTCAGCCATACAGAAAATTCCAGTTTGTGTGATATACAAGTTTATTTCCAGTTTTAAAAATTGAATTCTGCATTCTTCAGTAAATGGTGGCAGCACTCCTTGCTACAAAACCATTTTTTCCCTTTTCATTCCACAGCTGCTGTCTTTTTCTTTCTTTTTTTTTTAAAAAAAAAAAAAAGTTCAGTACAGACATTTTCATAAGAACAAAGTGATCACTAAGAAATGAATGAAGCATGATGAAGAAAGTGGAGAGTTTTTAAGGCTCTCAAAGGAATGGTAAGGTTACCAAGAGTTAACTGAATATTAACAGGAGAAGCAAAGAGCATTAGGCAGAGGAAGGATTTGAGGGCAGGATGCTGTTGCTCCTGGTCTGAACCTAACAGCCACTATCAATCACAAGCATTGTGTCATGCTGGAAGAACGCGGGAATAGTGTGCACAGTGACACTGCAGGAAGTAATCTCACCTCAGTTAATAATCTTACATTTTAGTTAATAGCTCACCTGGACAATTGCATCGTATCCTTCTGTCGCCTGACGCTTGTTCCCAAGATGTAGTGGAATTCTGGTTCTTGCTATATTACAGGCAAAGCTGCAAGTCCCTTTTTATTAAGAGGTTTTTGCAGAGGCTGAGCAAGGATGTGAAAAATGTACTTGATATGCAAACATATTCTTTAAAAATAAAATTAAAAAAAGGTCAGTTTTACCAAGTGCTGGAATTTAATCAAGTTGAACTAAAGTAAATGGAAATAACCAAAGTACAGAAACTATGGACCCTAGCCAGTAGATTTTACCCTTGTGAGTGGTGGCTCTGAGGTCCATGGTCTAATTTATTCTTGGTATAATTCCATGGATAAGTCTGCACTCTTGGGACTTCTCTGTGGGATGCAGGTTCCAAGCCTCTATCAATAATGAAAGCTGAATTGTAAATGAAGAAAATACAGAGTGAGAACCTGAAGAATCTGCTGATACATATACATGTTAAGAGGTGGAGACTTTCAAAGGTTATCATGTGCCACAACACATAAAATATGTTCATTATTAAATGGGTAGATGATACATGGACCTTGCAGCAGTTTGGAGTGTTATTGAAAGTGTATTCATAACTTTTCCATTGCGAAATCAGTTAAGTCTCCATTGCATTTTTTTTCCTCATCTTCTTTGTCCTAGTTGCCTGTATATAAATAAACCTAGGTTTTGGACATTGTGATAGAATCATAGAGTATAGAATGGTATGGCTTGGAAAGGACCTTAAAG
>NW_010314181.1:10228-40557 GCF_000700745.2 Antrostomus carolinensis
ATCTAGAGCCATTACCCCTTGTCCTATCACTGCCTGCCCTTGTAAAAAGTCCCTCCTCAGCCTTCCTGTAGGCTCCTTTAGGTACTGGAAAGTCACTAAAGGTCTCCACGGAACCTTCTCTTCTCCAGGCTGAACATCCCCAACTCTCTCAGCCTGTCCTCATAGGAGAGATGCTCCAGCCCTCTGATCATCCTCATGGCCTCCGCTGGACTTACTCCAGTAGGTCCATGTCCTTCTTATGTTGGGATCCTCAGAGCTGGACACAGTACTCCTTACAAGGGGGTCTTTACAAGAGCAGAGTAGAGGGGGAGAATTACCTCTCTCCACCTGCTGGCCACAATTCTTTTGATGCAGCCCAGGACACAGTTGGCCTTCTGGGCTGTGAGCCCATGTTGTCAGCTCATGTTGAGCTTCTCATCCACCAGCAGCCCCAAGTCCTTCTCCTCAGTGCTGCTATTGATCCATTCTCTGCCCAGCCTATATTTGAGCTTCGTATTGCCCTCACCCAGGTGTAGGACCTTGCACTTGACCTTGTTAAAGTTCATGAAGTTTATATGGGCCCGCCTCTCAAGCCTGTCAAGGTCCCTCTGGATGGCATCCCTTCCCTCCAGTGTGTCGACCAAACCACACCGCTTGGTGTCATTGGCAAACTTGCTGAGGGTGCACTCAATCCCACTGTCCACGTCCTCAACAAAGATGTTAAACAGCACTGGCCCCAATACCGAACCCCAGAGGGACACCGCTCCTCACAGGTTTCCACTTGGACATCAAGCCATTAACCACAACTCTTTGAACGCAACCATTCAGCCAATTCCTTATCCATCAAGTGGTCCATCCATCTAGTCCATGCCTCTCGAACTTAGAGACAAGGATTTTGTGCAGGACAGTGTCAAACGCCTTGCACAATTCCGGGTAGATGACAACAGTTGCTCTTCCTTTGTCCACCAGTGCTGTAACTCCATCATAAAAGGCCACCAAACTGGTCAGGCATGATTTGCCCTTGGTGAAGCCATGTTGGCTGTCACCAATCACCTCCTCATTTTCCATGTGCCTTAGCATAGTTTCCAAGAGGATCCTGTCAGGTACAGAGGTGAGACTGACCAGACTGTAGCTCCCTGGATCTTCCTCCTTCCCCTTTTTAAAAACAGGGGTTATATTTTCCAGGCCATAGGAACTTCACCAGACTGCCATGACTTCTCAAATATGATGGATAGTGGCTTGGCAACTGCCTCTGCCACTTCTCTAAGGACCTGTTGGTGCACCTCATCAGGTCCCATGGACTTGTGCACAATCAGGTTCCTCCGATGGTCTCGAACTTGATCTTCTCCAGACATCCTGATTTCCAGCTAGCAGTTAAAATGTTCTCAGTTCAACAAGTGATTATTTATCTTTTTGGAAAGAATGTAGTGGCATACAACACAATGATTTTTTATTTCTCATCTTTATTATTTATATCCAAAATAAAACAGATGCTTAATTGAGAAGTAAAGAAAACAAGACACAATTCCTGCTCCAGTGAACTTGCATCTAATATATCATCATGGTTTTGAACAGAGATGAATGCTGAAGACAAAAAAAGAATAATCTGTGTAGCTTTAGGGTCAGCTACACATTCTCGGGAATCATTTTCTGTGTTTTTCAGCAAGTAGAGCACTTACCATATATGTTCATAATATTTACATACCATACTGTTCTTAGTTGTAAAAGCTGAGGGTCATATTGTCACACGCCTTGGAGGATTAGTGGGAAAGTTACTCACTTGTAGCTTGGTGCCTGCTTGTCTGCACATACATTGCAAAACAAAAGGAAATCCCCTGCAATTCAACTGATGCCAATGACTCTCCTTCCTAACAGTAATAGAGAAGGTCAGCTTTGGTGTAAGTCTACTGACTTAGGATTTATTAACATTTTGGTAAGTTTTCCAAAATGAATAAATTCATATTAAAAGAAATATTTTCAAAAGTACCTTGAAGATTTAGTGGCACAAATCCCATGAGTAAAGGATTTATGAACACAAACTGCATAGGTTATATTTTTCTTAAAAGCATCCTGGGAAGCTTTCCTGATCACTATCCTCTCCCACTTTCTTTACATCAAGAAGAGGCTCAGATGCAGGCAGAGCACACTCTCCCACGCGCCTGTGAGCGTTCAGTGTTGAGCATCGCTGGCGAGGCTGCCAGGAAGCAGCCTGGAAGCTGTCCATTAGGTAACTGGATGGACAGCAGGATACTGGGAGGTGCAAGGCAGAGCTGGTGACCACTCCAGGAGCCTTTCTTTCACAGCAGGAAAGACAGAGACCAGATTTTCATGTGGGTTTTGACATGTTTTTCCGAGGTGCCCCAGCGAATTTCTTACAAATTCCTGTTTGTGCTTAACAATAGCTTGAAAAACTCAGCTTTGGGTTTGCCCTCTGACACGCTGGCTGCTAAGGGTGAAAAAAATAGTTGAAGAATATAAGGGGAAAGATCATATTGTCGTTACTATAATCACTAACTCATGCATTGTGTGTGCATGTTTATGGCTCAGTTCACTATCGTCAGACACCTTGTTTTCAGTTAATATTATCAGAAGCTTAAATTTATAAACAGTCATCTGAACATCAGGTAACTGCTGTATCAAGACTTCTGCATCCATACAAGTGTTAGAAATTTTACAGATTTACATAGTTGTTCCTCTCTAAAAGTTTACAAATGCTCTTGCTTTTGTTCAAGTTTAACAAAAAAACAAATATTTTCTGCATTCCCTTCCCTTCCTCCTGATGGTGGTATTGCTTATCTACATTTCTTTCTTGGATAGTTCCCTGGCAATCCCTTTTGCGGTAAAAGATGAAAAGTATGGAGAAATCATCTCAGAAGAATTACTGGAGCTTTTTTCACCCCCGAAAAAAAGAATTAAAACAACTGTAACATCAATGAAATTGACTGTGATGCTGCCAAACAGAAATTATTATTACAAAGCCTTTAGCTGTTAGCATAACAAAATAGATCTTGGATCAGTGTTATCCAAAACAGCCTTTAATGGCAAAAAGCCACACCCTGCTAGTGTCTCTGAACTTAAGTGATGCAAAAAAACAATGATAAGGGAGACCACACAATTCTGTACAGAGCACTGTGTTCCAGAAGTTTAACAAATAAGGGCATTGCAGAGCAAATCCTGCTGGTAGTTCTCATAAGTAAAATATGACTTCATTTATTACTTCACAGAATGACTTTCTTTTATTCAAGTAATTAGTACATATGTTGGAGGACTCAGCTCATGATAGAGTCCTAAAAGTTTAAATTTTTTGCACACTAATTCCAGATTTCACGATGACTGAAGGGGAATTAAGATGAACTGATTTTTAAATATCTCAAGTGATCATGATCTTCATGAAAACAGTATTTTGGATACATTTTTCTTCTCCCAAAAGATATGTCCTTACAGCGACCTTAGAGCTATGCAATGACCCCTTATGATGACATTGTAAAGAGGCTACTAAATTACAGATTAATTTGCTATCTCCTAGCAAGTATTAATCTACTGTCATTAAAATGGGAGCAGAACAACCACATCTGTGTCAGTCAGGCCTTTAGAGACCATGTTAATGTCTGCAGTGAAACTACATGATAAGTAAATGTCAGAGACACATGGCCTCTTGAATGCATAGTATTTTGAGCTTCTTTGCTGATGCTGTGCTAGCAGTTAGTGTGAACATTATCTCATATTGTACCTGCAGTGCTCAGACTTTTTCCTGTCGCCTTTAACCCTGCAACTGTCTGTAAACAAGTTTGATAAATGGAAATTCCCTCCAAGCTTCTTGGCATATTCCTATTTTTTTATCCTTTTTCTATCAATTTTCATACATTCTTTCTTTGCACAGTTTGAGCTGAGAAGCCTTTTTTAATTAATCTACAGTGATCTGATCATCGCAGGGGCAAGGAAGGAATTTTTTCCTGGAGCTAATTTCCTTAGCTAAGGCAGCATTGCAGAATTAGCTAAGAGAGATAATGCTTTGCTTGTTTCTACCTTCCTTTCACTAATCAGATGTTGGATTCATGATGCAATACTTCATGGACCAATAGTCTTATCTGATAAGGCAAGTCCTATGGTCCTACTTACATTGTATGGCTGGGATTTGACTTAAATCATTAAAATGTATACTAAATTGAGTAGCACATGAAGAATCTTGAATACACAGTGTTAATTTTTTTTTCCTTTTTTTTTTTTTTTTTTTCAACTAAAGACCTTAATTAGCGCACAAAAGAAATGCCAAAATAGTATGGATCAGATGGGCTGGACATGTGCAATGTGGTGATAAAAGAGAAGCCCCTCTTCAGAACTCAAGTAGCTGATGAAATAAAAGCCAGTTTTCAGGCATCTGTGAAGTTTACAGGAGAGTCTTTGTAGAACTATAACCACCACCTCCTGCAAAGGGACAACCTCAGAACATTTCTGAATCATCTTTGGGATATATAAAAGCCAAAGGCTGATAAAGAGATGAGTCGATTTCCTCAGAGGCTTGTAGAGGATTTCTGTGTCCTCTCTGTTCTCTGTTCTCTTTTGTTTGACTACAGTTTTAACTCTCAGGGGGAGCAGTGGTGGAAGGAGAGACCTTGCAGTTGCTGTTGCAATAGGTTTTAAAAAAATGCCATCCAAACAACAACAAAAAACCCTACATTCTTTTTATTTAAAGCCAAAAGTTTATAAGCTGATTTACAGAAACATTCCAAAGGAAGAAACAAAGAGTGAAAAGAGTCTGCTGATGAATGGAAGCTTGTAGTCTCAAAGTAAAGCCAGGCCAATAGTAATTTATTTGGAATATTTAAAATCCTCCCATGTGTATGAATTTTGTTGGGCATAAACTGAAGTTTTCTTAGTTGCTGTCCTTTGCACAAATGTAGGCATGCAGTTACATAGATTGAAAATTTCAGACCTAACCAGGAGATTCAGCCTTACAGAAGTCCAAATTTCCAGTGAGGGCCATCTGAATAAATCCTCTGTTCAGCTTCGGGAACTATGTGCCTAAATCCCCCACATACTTCTAGAAACCTCTGCCATTATGTGCACATATGGGGAACTCTGCAACCATATGTGGCTGCTTCTCTGAGTCCACAGAACTGGAGGCCATTTCTCATCTTTACTGATGTGTACATTCTTGTGTAGGAACTGGCCCTGTTATTAGCAATCTAAAAATTGATATGCTTTACTTTCCCATTGCCTTGGTTTACCATTGTTCTGATAGATTGTTGTCAATAATCTCTTTACAAGTTTGTAGAAGATCAGAGAGACATGGTTATTACTGAAAATAATGTTTGTGAAGATAACTCTAAAATTCCTAACCATTAAAAATGGACATCACTCAGTTTTTCACATGAAACCCACCAATCAAAATATCGTTTTTTACTAGTGAATCAGCAAGAGAGGGCTGGATTGAAGATACCATCACCTAAAGGCTTACTGCAGTATCACCTCAAGCCCAGACAGAACCTTAAAGAAGAAGCCAGTTTATAAATGGGTTAAGACTGGAGGAGGTGATTGTAACTGAACAGTATAACATCTATAGAATTTATAAAAATGGGGATGGTTCTCATAGGCTAATTAGCATTCATTATACCAACCACTATAAGCATTGCAGATAATTTGCAAACCTTTGTAATGTCTATCCATGTACATTCAACTTCTACACACAGTGCTTGTAGAGGAAGTAATGTGGGCCTTGATAACAGAAGGGAACTTATTCCTTCCATATAATACAAAATGGAGGTCTATAATCATGCCCAGAAACTGAAGAATTGCTAAGAGTCTTTATTTTATTTTAATATAGGACAAGTTCCACCCAACATCGACACACTTTTTACCTGGAAGGGAGAGGATGCATAAACAGACCATTACTGTCTCACATAAGTAGAAATTATTACAACACCAGCACTATGCAGGCACCTGGGTAGTGGGGGGCCATGCCATCACTTGCAAATGCTGAACCAATAGTTCTTAATGAAAAACAACCACAAAAAAATAATTTTTAAAAAGATTTATTTTTTTTTAAGTGAAGTGCAAATCAGAAACACTGAAGAAAACTGCCTTAGAAAAGATAGAAAGTGTGTAAAAAAGTTAACACTCTTCACAAAGCCCTTTCTTCTAACCATAGCTGTGAGAATAACCTCCAGCGTCTTTCTCCTTCCTCCCCGCTTTCCGGGTTTTCTCTGGCTGGAGTCCACCTAGCAGAAATGTTACACAAGAAGGAGCTCTTTGCAGAAACTTAGAATAAAGGGTTGGTTGAGGGCATCAAAACAGGGTTTATAAAGGAAACTCTTACACTTAAGAATATGGGACAGCTACTTGGGGTTCCACAGTACAGTATATTTTATCTGTAGCTTATCAAAAGCTGTGTCTATTAAATTGTTATTTGTTGTAACCAAGTGTTTACCATTTGCTATTACCTTTTAAGATTGAGTACAGAAATGCTCTCTGAGTCTCTGTTGGATCACTTAGAATGACTGCTGCATATTGCTGCGTTTTAATAATTTTCAAAGGCTGATAGCCAACAGTGAAAAGTACAACCTTCCCGTTTAGCAATAAGCTCTTCAGTTAGATTTCAGGGCTAGACTAAAGCCGAGGATACTCACTAGCTGCTGATATTTTGAAATAACTTTTCAACTCCTTGTACTGCTGTGTTGCTCTTCAGAATGATACAAGACATTTGGTGTCATTTAGGCATTACCCAAATACTACTGAATTCCAGGAAGTGACAAATAAAAATAGATATGTGTTTTAGGGAGATGCTCAAAGGGAGTAGAAATAAACTTACATCATGAGCTGATGTGTCTTTGCTAAAGTCAAGGCCTTTAAAAGCCTTCATTGCGCTCCAGTGATAACTACTTGTCCATGCCCATACTGACTTTCTCAGTGCAGGCAGTCCTTCAGTGTTTTCACCTGAATTATATTCCTGATATTGTAAAATTTATAAAATTTAACAATATACCTACAACTGAGCAGACATAATTTTCTAGAAGACCTGTCCATTCATTTTGTGTAGGAAACAGGAGGAGGAAGTAGAAGGAAGGGAGGTCTTATGTGCCACATCCATAACTAGTGAACACTATCCCCTATTAAGTGAGCTCTGGGTGCAGAAACCCATCACTTTTAACATTTTTCACTGGCTGCTGTGAAGAAGAGCATTTAAAAAAGAGAAAGTGTAGGCTCATTGCTCTGAACACCATTTAGGAATTCTCCAGAGAGGAGCAGAGAGAACCAGCATGAATAACTGCTAGCAACTTTCTCGTTAATTAAAATCTGACAAGCAGCTGGCAGCTGAAAGGAGGAGCTGTAGGTGGGGGAATCCTGTGGTTCACCACCACATTCCTTACATTCATAAAAGCTACGGAATATTTCACTGTAGGCCCGCCAGAAATGTCGATGGAAATGTGAATTAAAAGAAAGAGCTGTCTGAATGTGACAGAGATACTGGATGTAGACCAGGTAATCCATAGACAAAAATATATGAAATTTTAGTGACATGTACGAAGCAACCTCTGTAAAGAACTTTTATTCTGATGAAAGGTAATATGATTCAAGAGATGCTATAGTCTGCAAGATGAACCCCTCCGGGCAAGAAACTCATTTCGGGGAAGAGGTAGAATATTTCTTCTGTGCCAACCCTCTGAGCCTAAACATTGGGGTAATGGTTTTGGCCAGAGTGGATGAGCTATTCAGCATCTCTGTGGGAGCTTCACTGGGCTGCAGCAAACTGTGGTGTACCTTTCCTACCCTTCCATGGAAAGCTGTGACACTCTTAATGACAGCTCTCACTCTCTGAAATCATCAGCCTTTTAATAGCAGCTTCCAGGTTTCTGATAATATGACCTCAGAAAAGGACCCATTCATTTCCTGAAGGACAGTATCTTTTATTTTCCACGGTATCTTCTGATTTGTTCCTAGTCTGAGCATTGGACTGCATGTACATGGCTACACAAAATGCAACAATTTCCTCTTGCACCTTGGTCCTTTTGCTGGTACCTCTTAGTCTTCTTTACAAATGATCCCCCTCATGGTCAAGCAAAGACTTGTAAAAGAATGCAATTATTGTTTCATAACCATGAGATTTTTGGCTATATAAGATGTAATGGAACCTTATTTCATACCAGCATCTTTTATCTATCAAGATGTTAGTCTGAGGGGCTTTACAAAATATGTGAGGTTTCAACAGTGCAATGAGTGGGAGGTCCACAACAGAAGCCATTTTGTGTGCAATAATTATATTACATTTCCTTGCACTGAGAACAGTGGAAAGTTGGCCAGTCATTATCATGTGGAAAATAATTTTTAATCCCCCTGGACAATCACCACAGACAGCTGGAAGAGTTTACCCTGAAACAAAAAAATCATCTTGAAAAATGATGTCTCTGGTACCATTATTCTGAGTGTGAACCAAAGCCTTGAAAACAAAAAAAAAAGGGGGGGGGGGATAAAAGAGAAAGAAAAAGAAAAAAGGTTTTTAGCTTTTCTGTCATTAGTTACCTTAATTTATTCCCCATTTCATCTTCCTAAGAGTTCATTTCTTTCAGTGGCTGGCATTTAGCACAATATTTGTTGCCTAAACATTTCCAAATCCCAGGACGTGAAAGAGGAAAAAATGTGTGGGTTTTTTAGGGGGTGCTTATAGGGAGTCTTTTCTGATTCCTCTATCTCATGAGCACTGCTCCCTATGTTAACTTTCTCATTTTTGTATTTGGACAGTGCTGGAGGTTTAACTAAAACTAACTCTAATCATCCTTTCATCTGTGGAGGATAAACAAAGGGGCATTCTTAGTATTTCCTTGTTCTTTAATGAGGTGTTTTCTCTTACTCAGTTAACAAAAGCAGTAGGTTTCAATTTATCTCTACCAAGATGTCTGACTGCAATTCTGTTTTCCAGCTGAATATTTTCTCTCTTCTTGTCTGCTGTGGTACAAGTGCAGTGAAGGGTGCTAATTACCTGTGTTGTATTCCAAGACCATCTGCTGAAATTTGGGATTACTATGGTGGGTCCTTTCTTCAACAGCTTCTAATTCAATGCCCTCACTTTATTTCCAGGGTCTTGAGTTTCTTTGCCCATATTCTGGAAATCATTGCCCTCTCACGCACACACACTAGTATTTCTCATTGAGACGGAAAATTAGTGCAGCCAAAATTATTACATGGGCAATTTTTACATAGAATTTGCAGTTTTACAATTTTGTCCATTCCTTTGAATTTTGCCTTCCCATTTATTCTATTAAATTTTCTTAGAACACATAGTGGAGGAGTATAAGTACACATTGAAAGTGGGGTTTAAGGCTAAGAAATACTGTAGAAGCCAAGACCCCTTCATTAGGAACACCCTGAACATACAGTAATAAGAGAATTGTGCTTGGGGTTACCCATGAGACTAAGTTGGACCCCTCAAGTTTGGTGTTTAAATCTCTGAGTGTCACCTCCATCTGCTCATGTGCAGAGCTTGTTAGAGTTGCAAACCCGTGGCCTGCGAATGATATAATAATTAGGCCCTGATCTGTCTAATTCAATAATCCACATCAATCCAAAGATACACCTGTTGCTTCATTTGAGATGTCACAGTTGACCACTATCTCCACCTCCAAATGGTGAGCTGAGTGACTACAGCCTTGACGCCTACAAGATCATTAGGTGAAAGAAATGAACTCCCTACGTTCTCAGAGGCAATATGTCTTATAGTTTTATTTCCTTTCTTCTTCTAACAGTTGGAGATTCAGTTTCCCTTTTTCTGCTTTTCCTTTTTTCCCTTGTCTTAACACTGATGCAATGCCATGTCAAAAGAAAACAAGGCTAGGCAGTGGCTGAGCTGCGAGCCCAGAGGATTACACTCTCCATGCATCTACATGTTGGGAAATCATGCTGTAAGATTGTGATCTCTTTTGCAAGATGACCTTCTCCTACAGTATAACTTCCTCTTGAGATTTTTTTAAGTCAATATTTCTTTTTCTTTCTTTCTTTCTTTCTTTCTTTCTTTCTTTCTTTCTTTCTTTCTTTCTTTCTTTCTTTCTTTCTTTCTTTCTTTCTTTCTTTCTTTCTTTCTTTCTTTCTTTCTTTCTTTCTTTCTTTCTTTCTTTCTTTCTTTCTTTCTTTCTTTCTTTCTTTCTTTCTTTCTTTCTTTCTTTCTTTCTTTCTTTCTTTCTTTCTTTCTTTCTTTCTTTCTTTCTTTCTTTCTTTCTTTCTTTCTTTCTTTCTTTCTTTCTTTCTTTCTTTCTTTCTTTCTTTCTTTCTTTCTTTCTTTCTTTCTTTCTTTCTTTCTTTCTTTCTTTCTTTCTTTCTTTCTTTCTTTCTTTCTTTCTTTCTTTCTTTCTTTCTTTCTTTCTTTCTTTCTTTCTTTCTTTCTTTCTTTCTTTCTTTCTTTCTTTCTTTCTTTCTTTCTTTCTTTCTTTCTTTCTTTCTTTCTTTCTTTCTTTCTTTCTTTCTTTCTTTCTTTCTTTCTTTCTTTCTTTCTTTCTTTCTTTCTTCCTTCCTTCCTTCCTTCCTTCCTTCCTTCCTTCCTTCCTTCCTTCCTTCCTTCATGAAGAATCATGAAGTATCACAAACTTTCTGTATTATTAATATTTCCATTACAATAAAAGATCTGGCTTTTTTGGTTCAGATTTCTAACTTTCTACAGAGACAGAGACTATCTATAGTAGAATACACCCTACAAGCTTCGGGACTGTTGTGACAATATTTATTTTCATGTAACACCTTCCATTTATTAATAAGCAGTTCATTGAAACTGTCTTGAGTTTTCAGATAAGAATGAACATTTTTAAGAACAGTAGAAGATTAATAAAAAGTGATGCCTTTTCAAGAAAGGTTTTTATTTCTATTAACCAATATTCTCAATAGATGAAAAATCTTGGAAAAATCCTCAAACATTTTTAGCACACTTGCACATTTTATATGTTCCATATATGTGTAATCATGCTATACAGACACATATGCTAACACTACAGCACTAAAATGGTTCCAACAAGCAGTTTGAAAGATCATAACCATCTCTTTTCTAAAGCAAACTATGGGAGAATTCTACTGATACTTTTTCATATACCTGTATTGCTGGAACACATATTACCCTTTAAATGTTCATTACTGCTCTGTGTGTGACATAAACAGATAAGAGCAGTCAAGTAGAAGGTATCATACAATGAAACATTTTTGTGGTAGACCTGGTTTCTGCTGAATTGTGGAGCAGCCAAAAGCAGACTAACCAGAATTATTATTCATCCTGATTTTGCTAGATTTATTCATTTAAAGGGTGTCAGCCTTTTCTGTTTCCTGTAAAAAACCATATGTATTTGTGTTGAAATAATGATCCTGTGTTGGACTGGCTTAGCATAACAGTCTGTATTACTTTCCTCATTCAACAAACATATTCAGTTTTCTGCCAGTGAATCCAATGAAAGATCCCAATGGAGAGCAATGGACTCCTTCTTGGTTGTGAAGAGGCTACAGTCAGCACTTCCAATAAGCTGCTAGAGCCAGAAAACCAGATGCCTCCACAGTAGGCCATCTCCCTGTCTTGCCACTCCTGTTTCTGTACCAAATATTCAGATATTTCTGTCTGCTCAGAAAGCAGAAATCTATCATTTCTTGTGTTTCTACTTGTAATACAATTTCATCTTTTGGGGGTTTAAACATTGTCATATTGCTGCATCCTCTTTCCATCCACTCAAAACACCGCTGGTAGGATCAGATTAATGACTTGGCAGTGTGATTGCCCTCTTCCTTTTGCATTCCTATATTAATTCTTTCCCCATTACTGTATAAAACACAAACTTCTTATCTTTGTTTGTAAAATCCTACATCCTATCAATCTTCTAGCACACAGTGATTTGCTCCCATCTTCCTCCATACCAATAATGCTTTATATGATCCCCTTTTCTTAGTCTACTCTAAGCTCAAGCACCTTCCTATCACTCCATAAATATCCTGAAAGCCACAGCCTTATCATCTTTGAAGCAAGGGAGTCATGTTTCTGGAAATCATTCCTGCTCATCATTTGACATACTGTGATTTCTGTCTGCATTTTTTTACTTATTTGATTTTTCTGTCCTCCTCAGTTCCTACCTTAATTCCAAACCTACAGTTTTTCTGAATCACATCCTAACAATTATATTAAATATGAGTGCTTTAGGCAGCATCTCTAATTTTTTTAATTCTTATTTTTTTAATTCTTTATGCAGTACCTACTGCAACAGCTGTTTGACTGCGACTGTGATAGTGCTCTTAAAGATCTCTCTTTTTAGGAATATAGGTATGGAAAGGACATAAAGAGTTCCTCAGAGTCAGACTTGTTTGAGTAGTGAAGCTTGAATCTTGATCTCCTGCTTTATGCAATGTAGGTTATCCTCTCTCCTTATCAGCACACAAAATAAACAGGAGTAGAAACAAAATGGATATACAACTGGCACACCTTGGCATTGCTTGTAGTGGAGATACTAGCAGTTTGTGTTAACTCTAGCAGTGTTCACCTCCAGGAAGCTGAGGATTAACTCTGTGACCTGCAGAATCAAGACCAGAAAAAGGCTATGCATCTTCCACAACAAAATGTGATACAGGAAATATGAAAAGCAGAGAGAAAAAAATTTATGCAATGAATACAGAGAGGAAAAGGAAAGCAAAAATTCAAAACCAATTTTATTTTAAAAGGAACAAACAAGCTATCATTTACACACTGCTAATTACCCTCTTCCTTCCTTATTCCATTATTAAAATAATACAAGTGTTGAAAGGACAGCTTAAGCCCTTTGACTCTTTTCTATCCTTCTTCAACTCTGTTTTTTTTTTTCCCATGGAGATAAGAAAAATCCTTGAAGTAAACAAAGCTCAAGTAGATCTCCTAAAAGCTTCAGTCAACTCTAACAAGCACATCTATTGGAGTATCTATAATTATTTTATCATGTTTTGGTTCTATAGTTTGTGTATGGTTATTTTATTTTTTTCCCTTGATTGCCTGGGAATCATACGATAGCTGTCTACCCCTGTGTTCTATGTTTACTCTTTGAGAATAATATTTAGGGCTCGGTAAGGAGGTGCAATATCTAATGGTCTAATTCTGCTTCTCTGAATGTCTCCTGCCTCCCAAGCAATGCCTATTCCTTATCTATTCAAAATGAATAAATAAAATTCTATTGCCAGACTTTTTTCTGAATTTTTCATGACAAAACTATAGTGGATATGAAGGTATAAGGCATTTCTGGAATGCTAGCCTATTTTTAACTCTATGTATTTCAGTGGTCAAAGTTACACAAGCATTTTCTAAAATAGTGCTACATGTCCTCATAGTGGAACAAGCAAACCTAATGGTTTTATCACCAAATGTGGAAACAGCCCTAAACATCACAGTGAGACAGCTCAATGGGTGGTCTGAAACTGTTTTCCCTTCTTAGAGCAGAAAGGAAACTCAAATATCAAGTCCTTGTAGAAGAGAACTAATATGTGGCTGGAAAATCAGATAATTATGGGACAGTTTACACTGATAAGGTCATTAAACCTTGCTTTTCTTAGGTTCACATGCTTAACAGTTGCTAATTAGTAATTTGATGTTTGAAGAAATGGGTGGCCAATTAGTCTCTTATTCAGCTTTTCATAATCAATTTAATAATATGTTATGGATATTGTAAAGCATTAGGATACCTATACTACAGGATGCAATGGCAACATTTACCTCTGCAATAGATGAATATTCCTTCACTTAGAACTACACTAAAATATCCTCTACAAAGGCCATGCCTGCAAAAGACAAGAGTAGAAGCTTTTTTCCTTACTTGGAATGTGTGAAATATGTTGTTCAGTAATTGCTATTTTTAATGTAGCAGTGGAGCATAGTACAGTGTTCACCAGCACTTTATACATCTCTGCATACAAAGTTCACAAGGTGATTCATCCTTCAGCCTGGATTTTTCAATTGTAAATCTTTATCTGTAGAATGTATCCAGTCTAAAATACAGATGAACTTCAAATCTCAAAATTTTTATCTAAGACTCATACTTTATGTGAGTTGCTAACCAAGGCCTTGTTCCCTCAGACTTCTGCTTTTCGGTCTTTGGACCTAATGTAACTTCATTAGCTTGACAGGAGACTATGAAATTACAAGGAGCCTGCCAACTAAAAACTTCTCTAAAATCTGCAGGTCAAGGTTTGCTTTCAGTTCAAACTAATGTCTATACACTTGTTTCTTAGGACACAAGCTTGGATTTAGCCTAGAAAACCAAGTGGAATTTGATCTGGAGTTTATCTCAAAGTCAGAGGGACAGTGTCTGCATTACGGAATTATTAAATGTTCTTCAGTGTAGGTCATAGGTTTCCTTCTCTCTTTTAATCAAATCATTGAAGTATGCAAATGAGAAAAAATGTTGTAAATGAAAAAATATTTGTGAAAACTCAGAGGACAAAGTTTTGGTTAAAATTCAAGCTCCATAATCTTTTCTTTTTCCCTTTGAGTGAATGATATGCAAATTTTGAAAAAGTAAAGCATTAAACAAATCATACTCACTTTTGTAAAGCAATCCTGCTTAAGTTTTTGGACAACCAAGGAAACCAAATGGTATAATCAGTTTTGCTTCTACTTCTCATCTCCTTCCTTTGCTGGCTGCCTAACACAATACCCTTGGTGACAGGCTGCAAATGCTGCAGGGGAAAGTAGTAAAAAATATTTTAAAATAGCTCTAACTTACCTTTGTCTTTTTAAAATCTTGAAAATACTCCTATTAACGGAGCCTTTTGGAAACTTTCTCTCCTTTCCTACCAAAGCTTAAATTTTTGGTCGAAGTTACTTGACAGTGACCCTTTTCAAACACTCAAATAAAACTTGTTACTTTATTTGCAGTTCCTGAGGCAACCACTGTAAATGGCAGTAACACAGAGAATTGCTGTCAGTTTACTGTTATGTCACTATGGTGTCCATATATAAAAGCAAACTACTGTTTTCTCTGGAGCTGTAATAAATACATTTTAAAGCACCCAGTTGCTAAGGGCGCTGATTGCTTTCAAGAAAGAACTCAAAAACACGTTTTGCTGGCGACTAGGAAGGGGCCCAGACAGCCCCGCGTGTCCCACAGACTGCCTCTGTGCTGGCTGGCAGAAAAAGGGAAAGGGATGGGTCCATCCTCTGGGCCAGCACCTCAAATCTGTTGGTCGTGGGTAGGTGCCAGGGCATTAGGCAGGCTTGGTGGTAGGAGACCAGCAAAGCCATCAGCACTCTGTTGTCACAGCTCCCACCAGATTGTCGACTCTGATGGCTTCTACTCTCCCTATTTAGTAAGTAGCTGATCAATGGGACCCCAGACATTTTGGGCTTATCATGGCAAAGCTCCCAGCTAGTCATGTGTATTCTTGAATGTGTGCACTCTCAGGTGACCCATTGGGATCAGAAGAAAAATCTGAGGGTGTTACTTAAAAATTTGATGCTGCAAGGATTCCTGTTACCTTTCTAGCTCTTCCCTAGGTATTTTTTAATATGAAAACTTATTAATAAAATATCGGTTTTGATTCCAACAGTTAGGACATTTTTAGATGTGTAGAGTGTCAGGCTCTACTGAGGGAAGCATGTCTGCATCTGACTCCATATGATACATCCCATTCTCCTTTGTAGTATTTGGTCTTCAGAGCTGAGCAAAGGTGCAGAGCCAAACTGTCTCTTGTCTGGCAATTTGTTACTTGAGGATCCTGCAAACTGGCTTTAGTTGAAACAATCTGCAGGTTGCTTTTGCACTTGTTATATTTTCTTCCCAGAAATCTTGCTGTGGAGCAGTCTGTATGAGAGACCCCTCATCTGCTGAGGAAAGAGGGGAGAGGAAGGACAAGAAGCTTGGAGGGCGCCTCTTCCACCAGCACATTGGATTTCAGAAGAGACCACCTGTTTGCCATTTGTGCAATTATTCTCAGATCCGCGTAGATATAAGTGTACTGCCAGAACAGTATGCGTGTGTCTGCTGATGCAATCAGGAGCAGAAGACTCTGTATGTGTTGTACCTTTCCACAGTCAGACAGGCAGAATTCCCTTTCTTATTCTTTCTCTCTTTGGTCTGAATATATTGCCCCAAAATACACTAATTTCTCTGATTTCTTTCCTAGGAAAATAAAGAGGTACATTAGCCGTAATATTCAGAAATTCTTAATGTTTTGAGCAGGTTGCATGTGCAGATTAAAAAAAAAAAATGTGTGCCTAGCTCACATCAACATGTATTCCATGGGATGCAGTTATCATCAAGACACTGTTAATTACATTAAAAAAAAAAAAATAAAGCTATGAACTTACCAATATTTTCCTCACTTTTCACATTATAGTAAAGCAGGAGCTGGTGAAAGTAAGTTTATATTCCCTTTTCAAAAACTGTTCTTAAAAGTCTCAGAATTGGGCCTATATTTACTCATATTTACCTGAATGTTGCCCCTGAGTAAAACTTAAGTTACAAGGGATGGGACAATTCTAAGCCATAATTTAGTGTCAGTAGATGCAGATCTGTATTCCTACAGATGCTCTACACATAAGTAAGAAATTTCTCTTTGGCTCTGAATGATAAAGAAGAACGGTGAACAGCACCCTGGTCATACAAAACCTTATTACAACCTCAGCAGCCTTTTCAACAGCATTGCACCAGCTAATTTTCTGGTCTATTTGGAAAACACAAGACTGTATTTATGCTTCACAGCATCTTAATTTTCTTTCAAAACTCAGAAGAAGGAAGAACATACAGACACCTTACTTCTGTCACCATGGTTATGTTTCTGACTCACCTGTCAGAAGGGACATAACTCTGCTGTGTTTGCTCAGCCGGCTGTCCAGCCTCAGAGGTGAATTTGCTGAGCGCTCTGTGGACACTGCCAGTTGCTGTGTGGCCATGTGAAATTAGTACAGCTGCTTCCATCTGGGTAGGTCCAAAGTGCTGTGCAAAGTTTTAGTGAGTCTAAAACTTGTTCACCAACAACTGAAGTATTCAGGGCACAAAAAAGTAATTATTTATCATCACAGAATGCAGAAAAAGACACAAGAAGGTAAAATTATGTTTAAGTGAGAAATCAGAAGAAATTCAGGTCCTCACTAAGAAAATCACATAAGCCTGTCCTTAGCACTGAGCACAGATGTAAGTTCCAGTAGCTATGATGAATGTAATTAATGGATGTAAAATGGGAGCATAATGTACATTCAGCACAATACTTAATCCCTGCAACAGTGCTATGGTGAATACCAAGGCTATGGCTTATGCACATACAGCCTGCTTTTAACAATATAAGCAACCTGAGGATGCAAGGCAGAATTTCAGCAGCAATCAGTGCTCTAAAATATTGTGGCTTCTGAACAACTTTTGGGACTGTTTTGGGAAAGGGAGAGGGCACTGGGGTGAATGAAGTTGCTAAAAGTCGAAATGAAAGATTCCTACAGCATTTCCATGTTTCTCTTCAAAAGTTGAAGACAGTGAAAAGAAACTTTTAGCCAACCACAGAAACACTGAACCTAACTTGTTTCTCTCCAGTTTCATATTTTCTTAGCATAAAAGGAAGGAATTTCTTTAAAGTAACTTTTTTTCTTTTTCTATGAAATATGGGAAAATAAATTCTCTATGTGAGCAAAATTTCAAGCAGCGTTTTTTTATTATGTCCTTTTTGACTGAAAAAATACCCCTCTTGATTAGTTCTAGCAGGAAGCTAAGAGCAAGGTTATGAAAATATAAGTGTGCAGAAAGGATGATAGTAAAATGCTTAAGGGATCAATATGGTGATCAACTAGTTGTAGTGCTATTCCAGGTAAAGGAATCCAAAAGAGTTAGAAGCATTTTCTTGTGGCATGTACAATCTATACTAGGAATAGTCCCAGGAAAACTGCAAAGACTTCCAGAGATATATTTTTTAAAAAAAAATTAGTAAATAGTTTTGGTAAATGGACAATAAAATTATTTATTCCAAGCAAAAAATGCTTTTGGCACAGGAAAATACACAGTAGGAGCCCAGTGGTTGATCATCTGGAAAACAAACATTTGATTCTGCGAAGCCTGTTAGCATTTCTTACAATGTTCAGATTCAGTAAGTGGGGCTTATGTTAGACAGGCAGCATGTTAAAATTCAGCATGTTAAATAACCATCCAAAGTAGAAATACAGACACAGTTATGTTGCAATTAGTATTCTTTTAATTGCATTTTTGCTTCTGCTGGGAACTGAGAGGTAAAGGAAATTTAGTCTACATTTTGTTCTTTGTGAACTGTTTGATAAGACACGTCTCATGTCCCAAAGAGCTTCTTAAGAGATATAAGATTTCAGCTGAGCTACTCCAGGTTTGATGGTATTACCAACGAGAAACTCAAGGTGGGAAGTGTTCTGTGCTTCATTTTAAATGAAAGAAGACCTAAGAACTAGGAAGTTACCAGAAGCATCTGTTGTAAGAGTAAGGGATAGCACAAAGAAAGAACAAATTCAAGATGCAGAAAAGGGTATAAAGAATGAGATTAGTCTATCTGGAAGAATGCAGAGCCGAATATGCAAGCAGGAAATAAAAGATATAGGCAGGTGTGAGATGATGAACACAGCCTCATGAAGATAAAGTTAGGGTGTCTGAATGTTGTGATGTAATATTGAGCCAATGAAAGGAGCCCATCTGAGAAGGGCAAGTCTATTAAAAGAGCAAGATAAAATACAAAGTTGCAATATTTAAAGCACTTTACTATTCATTAAGAAACTTATCAGTTCATATACTCCAAGATATATACCAACTTCTGTGTTGGGGTAAAAAAGAATTTTCTGCTAAGATGAAGGGGAAAACAATGTCTTACAATATTTAAGACAGATTTACAGAATGCCCATTACAGATGCTTATCAAAGACGAGTGTAGTTCCAAGAGTCCCCCAGTAACCACAAAATAATTATTTTAATATGGGGTTTTTTTGGTATAACTATAACACTACCAGGCACTGTATTGAATTTCTGTGAGCTGGAAAGGGATTTCCAGTTATTTTAAAAAATCTACCTCTGACACATGATTTTCAGTGACTTTACACAGGCTTAAAATCTTGAGCTATATACTTCTCCCACTCAGTGCAGTCATAATCTCCCAACAATGAAAAAACGTTAGCATTTAGCTATAGCAAGTTAATCACTGCAAATCTGAGGTATGTGATGTAAGTGAATTTCTGGCACTTCTGACAATTGTAGTGGTTGTGAATTTTGGTGATTGCAGATACCCAAATTTGAAACTCCTTTGACTTAAGACCATATTTCTGCTAGACAAGCCAAAAGTCAAGCACACCTGAAATGTGTCAATAGATACTACGTTAAATCATCTAAACCAGAAAGTAACTTTCATATTTGGTGTGCGCTGTAAAATTGCTTGTACTTACGATGCCACTTGCAACATTCGAATTCTTCTTAAGTTTTTCACATCCTTCTAAGAACTTCAGATTATTTTGCACATATTAATAAAATTTCATAATGTTTCAAGGAGGCATTAGATCACTGAGGTATCAGCTTCCTACATTCTTCTTTTCGGGATGCTAATTGTCTTTTCAGATAGTGCTGAGTAACATATCTACCCAGGTGCTGATGAGACCTCAATAAAACTCCACCTATTTTCCATTGTATCCTGGTATTAGTTCTAAGGGTTTGGCAGGTTATCTCATATGTTTCATAACCTTCACCTCTTGCAGGAACCGAAGAGACTGACCAGACAGGGTAACATTGGTATTAAAATTGTAAGTGAAATTTTTAACATGTTCTTGCAAGCTGATAAGTGTTCTTTTAAAGTGGAAAAACCACTATAGAAAATTACAGGCAATAATCAGTTCCTCTGAGAGTTGTTTGTTTAACTTGAGTTTACTTTTAACAGGTATTCCCATAAGCAGGAGAGACTTTACTCCCTGTTTTGATTTATTATTCCCAGATTTAATACTCTGCATTTCTTCAGACTAAATTGTGTTGTGCACCAACTGACCTAATGCACAGAAAGGTCTCGCTTCCTCTAGATCTGGTGCAATTTTTCCTCATTATTTGATCTCCACCTTTCATCAATGGCTTGTTATCAGTAATTTATTTGTTATTGTTACACTGTTGAGATAGTGGATTGGACAGCTATCCCTGAAGAGTTCTAAGTAACTTAAAAATGCAAGTAACACCAATAGTCGCCAAATTTAACACAGCAGGCAAAGAAGAAAAGCCCACTGAGCACAAATCACTTCTGGTAGAAAAGTCCAGGTTTTCAAAATAAAATTGCCACAGCTAGGGTAAATGTTGCAGCTGCATTTAAATGCCAGCACAAAATTACACCTGCAAAAGGAGAGAATGAGGCTGCAAACTGGGTGATGCATTCAGCCACTGACACCGCAAGTTACATCTTTGTTCCTGGAGCAGCTTCACTATAAAGCTAGTCCAAACCAATGTTTTACTTACATGGACACCATAATCCCCAGACACCTGAGATGACCTGGTGCTTACATCCTAAGACAGCAATGAGGAATGAAGGAGAGGAAACTTTTCTCTAAAGAAGGCCTTAAAAGAATATAGTAGCAGATAAAATGTTCTCTTGCCTCTAGAAAGGTCTTGGCCTCTAGAAAATACAGCGACAAAGAACTGCCAAGTCCAGCACCACCTATATGTAATGGATGAATTTAGGAGATGGTTTCTTAGTGATCCTTGTGCACTCTGCTTAAGCTGCTGGCTTTCTCAAGTGTGGGTGTTCCCGATTCTCTTGTTTATACACATAATATTTAGGAAAGCTGTGTCTTCCCAAGGGTCTAATTTCAGTAACAGGGGTCAATGATGATTGAAGTCAATGGGATTTCAAAATATGCTTAAAGATAAACACATGCTTTGGTACATTGCTCAATCAGAGCCAGAATGAATGGTGCTGTTCAGCATTTCTAATCAATAAGCTCTCATGTTTTTGCGACATGTAATATCTGATTATGATCTTTATCTGCTTTCTGCCTTAGGAGTCTTTTTAAACTCTTCTTTTTAAACTCCCTCCTTTTGTTTTAGGGGTAAGTTTTTAGTTGAAAGCTTGATCTGCTGATCTGAGAAAATATTCGGAGATATTTAATAGCCAGAATTGAATATCCACTCTATTTTATTTACAGCTCACATTTGGCCTTTCAAAGTCCTCATTTCCAGAACCTCTCGCATTTTCTGCTCCATGAATTCTTAATGAGTTCCAGTTGAAAGTGCTACAGATCCACATTTGGATCATAAAACCCCCCTGAAAGGTACCGTATGGTTTACCCCAAGCCCCCACTCCACCCTGCTGCTCTAGCCTCCCCCACCTTTTTGCTAAATGTTGGCAATTTCACCAGCAGTCAGGCCGACCCACTATGTTTTAAAATCCTTTTAATCCTCTTTATAGTAACAGAAACATTTGAGACTGATCTTTGAAGGCTTTGTACAGTGCAGAACACCTGCGGCTTAGCATGCTGTGCTAGCAAACACCCCGCATGAGCCTAATGCGGTCTGGCACGTAGGAGCATTGCTGCACAATACCGCTGCAATAATGAGGCCGTACCTTCACCTTAGGACCCTTACCTTCACCACAAAATCCGCTGTATTGAATGGCATACCAGCCCAATAACTGAATGCATCTCACAGGTGTCACTAAAAATTGTTCACCGTGTTGGCTGGAAACCAGATGAATGGATGGCTCTTCTACACTGCATAGTCTGCTGCTCAGTCAAGCGTGGAGCTGTCTTCCTTTCTGCTCTGTGCCTGGAGATGCGAGAGCTTGGCTACCCCAAAATATAGGGTTAGATCCAGGCTTCCATCTGCACTCATAAAAATGTCCTACCTAACAACCTGAAGCACCTGTGAATTTAGACATTGCTTTAAAAAAAAAAAAAAAAGAAAGTTTGCGTACACGCAGATGGAATGAATTTGGTAAGAATAAAGTTCCAGAGACATTTAAAGCCTTTTATGAAACATCACTAAAAGAGATGTCATCTCTTTCCTGATGTTTCTCTGTTGTCTTTGAGATGTTCACCTTCAGTATTTTACCTCCATGTATATCTTTTATTTTAGAATTTCTCTAGTGTATTTTATCTCCACCTATACCTTTTCTTTTAGAAGTACTCTGGTGTACCAAAATGTGAATTTATTAAAGTGCTAGGTCAGAAACTGCTCTGCGAAGGAGATAAGGAGCAAGAACCAAGACATGAAGAAAAGCAACCTGTGCTGAAAGATGTAAACCCACAATTACATGAGGAAATCCACTCTGGTATCTAATAGCTAATAAAGAAGGTAATTTAGTGCAGAGGACAGGCAAGGAGACCACGTAGGCATTTGTGAAGACTAAAAGTTCACATGGGAGGCTGGGGAGCAGGCTGCACATCGCTCACTCTGGATCTCTGAATTTGCTCTGACTGTTTTAACGACCACAACCAAGAGGCTCCTCTGACACATACTTCTCCAAATCAGTAGAATTTTTTTTTTTTTTTTTTTTTTTTTTTACTTCCTGGGAAAATACAAACTGCAATTAATCATGAATGTACATAAAATGCTTTGAGATCCCAAAGAACATGAACCCCAGAAGTGCAAAACGCGTCTGTGACAAAGGATACTAGCCTTTGGGGCTGGATTCTGAGACAGTTGGAACTGGTGGGGCTCTGGTCATGTAGAGGAAGGGGAAAAAAAGGTTTGTCTGTTTTATGTAGTGCTGACAAGCATGACATTAGTTATCCTAGGAGACCAAATGTACATCACATAGGAAGGCAATAAAGAATTCTGTCTGGTTGTCAGTGTTCCCTCCACCTTCCTTCCTCTTCTTTGAAAAATGTAGGAGTCAAATATTCCCAAACTGATAACGACTCACCCTGAAAATTAATTTTCATTACAAACTGAGTCTGCTTAGAAGATGATTTTTTTTTGTGAGAAACAACTATAAAATGACAACTGTATTTGACCTCTTAAAATCCCAGTTCAACAACACATGATTAATAATAAATAATAATTTAATTCATATAGTACTCTTAAGCTGCCACTAAAATGTTTTAATGAATCTTTACTGGCTTGAAACTACCTTTGAACAGAAAATATTAAGCAGCTTGAAATAAAATGGAAAAGTAATAAAGTATCAGACTACATTTTGCTTTTATTTACACTGCTGAAAATATGGATTTGCACTTCTAATCCACTTTTATATAAACCAACCATATTTTTTCCCTGGATTTTTTTTTTTCCTTGGAATAAAAAAGTGCTGCAATTTTGCTGGTTCAGCCAAGTAAATTCCCACCAAAACCAATTTAGGGCTGACAAAAAAATAGGGTTAGGTCTACATTTTTCTGGGCACTCTAGAAAGATTTTATGTCTCTGGTGACTTGCACCAGTGAATGGGTTTCCAGGAAATTGGGTGATACGCTCACAGCCTAGCCTCCAAGCTCTGCTGCCAAAGGGTGTGACACTCTTTGGAGCAACCATGGTTTCCACTGGAAAAAGTTTTTAAGATTATACGTTTGGGATTTTCAAAGATCATTCAGCAAGACTGCATTCAAATTTTTTCATTTCCAAACTGCAAGGTGGCCCTGATTGTCTTTAAGAAAGGAGCTGAACTGTTAATATAATGCAATTTCTCACTGGTTTCATCAGGTGCCAGAAGTGCTCCAGATCATGCAGGTTTTGATTCAGAGATCTTTCCCTTTTGTTTTTCATTGGAGGTCTATGGTCATATCCTTTACACGCTTAGGGTTGAGACGCCTTTTTGTATTAAGAGCCATATAGTATAAGACCCAGAAACTCCTATGAATTTCCAAAACAGAGATAAAAGCTTTTGTTAGGAAAATGCTTAACATAAAGGTTCCTCTTTTGAGGATCTCCACCTCCAGATTTCCTTCTGAAAAATGTAGATGTTGATGAAGCTCTATTTTCAGATGCAAAATGTATAAAATAATAGATCCTTTTCAGCTAGCTCTGACTGAAACCATAAGCAGCAATCTGAGCCAAGCAGAGAGGAACACTGCTTCCAGTTGATCCAGGAGGAGGTGATTGTAGCAGCACCCTTTAGATGAGGCTTGTAACACTCTGTCCTGCTTAAGTATGTCCTATGGGCCATGCTACAAATGCATCACTACACTGAGTAAAGACCGACATCCTGTTCAGTGAAAGCTCAAAGTCTTCCGCTTTTGAGACATCTCAAGGAATGCGCACACAAGCTTATATAAATAAAAGGGTACTTTTGAAATTATACCTTAGTGCCGAGCGATAGCTTTTACCAATCTTCTTTTCTACAGTTGCTATGGAATCTCTGCTGAATTGTACACCATAGTGTTCAGGTCACTGGAGCTGCTGCCCCACATGAGTCTGTCATCTCAAAGAGCTTTTGTATTAAGTTGGCATCTGTGAATGGCAGATAGATTTATTTCACTGTGATTTTATTTCTCATATTTTCTCGCTGAATTAGTACCTAAATGGAAGAACTTTGACAGGAAGGAAATGTGATATCAAAGAACAGAAGTCTAGAAATAGAAAAGCAATCCTGTGCTGCTTTATGTTGAGTTTTGGTTCACTTTAGAAAACAATCTGGAATATCGTGATGCAAATCATTAGCAGTACATCTCTCCTAATAATCTTAATTATGAAGCAAAATCTAAAGCCTGCCCAAATCTGGAGGAAATTCAGATCAGACTCTAAATTTCAGAACTTAGGACCCTCCAGTGATGTAGTAATATACAATACAAAAACAGTATATGGGATGAAAAAAAAAAAAAGTGTTAAACTCCTGTCCGATATTCAAGATCATACACTAAGATGCTGGGTAAACTCTATCTTGCCAATATTAAAACCAGAAAAATATTATTTACCTTTGTGTACTCCTCCACTATGCTACCTCATCCCTAGAAATTAAGCAGACAAGGAAAAAGGGGTGAAAAGGATGTTTCTGCACCCTTCCTTCTTATTTCAGAGGCTCTGAAAAGCTCGCAATTTGACCAAATTTGTCTCTAACTGAAATTACTAGCCCTCCTTCCACATTTAGAGAGTTTATGCTCTGTTCTTCTGAAGATCTGACAACTTCCTAAACTCCTTTCTCTTAGACTTCTTTTTCTTCATCTGTAATTCTGAATGTGTTTACAAGTGAAACAAAATTCTTAATTGATCTAAGGAAAGGCAATCTTTTAGGTTAACCAAGTTCTCAGTTGTGCATAGAAGAATATTTGTAGATATTTATCAAAACATGAGCATAAACCATCAAATGCAGGCAAGATATCATGTAGCTGGTGTTATAATGAATCCATATTATGTTCCTAACTAAGACCATGAGAAGCATTCACAAAAAAACCACACAGTACAAACACAGAAACTTAAATCATGCCTATTGAAAAGTTTGCCAAGGTTCATGAATCTTTTGAACCAACCTGGGCCTATTTTGAAAC
Source organism: Antrostomus carolinensis (assembly GCF_000700745.2). NCBI lineage: Eukaryota > Metazoa > Chordata > Aves > Caprimulgiformes > Caprimulgidae > Antrostomus > Antrostomus carolinensis. The sequence continues at coordinate 35,561 of NW_010314181.1, forward strand.
GAACACAAAACATGATTTTGTATTGAAACCAGGTGGAACTCAGAGGTTTTTGTTATTTGGGGCTCATTTGGACTTGAAACTTGAAGCTGAAATCAAAGGATGGAACTCAAAAGTCATCCAGCTGAAGAAAATCTTTCTGATATGACCAATGTGAAATCACAGATTTTTCTTTTTTTTTTTTAAGTGGAGCCATTTTTCTAATGGCATGTGTGCCATTAGACTGTGAATCATATAGTATGATTGCACACGTTTTTGGAGAGTGCTCTGAAGGAAGGCACAGCAGGGGAACATAAGTAGCTGACACATGTCTTATCCATGTAAAGACTCCATCTGTATCAGAGGACATATGCCCTCCTGTTATCTGCTGGATATAATCAAGACAGAAAAGAGTCTGGAAGCCCAAAATTCCATATTGCCATCACCAGACAGAACTACAAGCTGTCACCTGGGGTAGAGAAACAGAAGGAATAAAGTTTTTTGCTGTTCCTGTGAGATGCTGAACACTCCGGCTGTCCTAAAAGTAGGAGTCACTGGTGGCCATAAATCCATAACAATACGATTGTGGGTTTGTATTGAGTTATAGAAGGTGCATAAACAAGGAACTGGTTTTGTCTGCTCGAAGGCCTCTAAACTTGTAGTCCAGAAGTTTTGACTCTGCTAGAAATGAACTCCCTTTGGTCTCACTTTCTCAGTCTATGAAATAGGTTGCATGATGTGAAGCAGATTTTGTAAGGCATTTTAAGATCTTTACAAAAAAAGCAAAGTATAAATGATAACATATAGTATAAAATAGTAAAAAACTAAAATATGCAGTTGCTAAGGTAAATACTCACATGTTCTTCTTTTTTGGATAAGAGAAGGAAGAGAAACTTATAAGCCAATGGTTTTTGTCCTTTTTGATAGTCATGTGAGAACTGGGGATTTTTTTTTTAAAAAATGTTAACAACAAACAATCCACAAATCAAACATCATCTTCTAAAGTAGCCTCATTTCTGAAGGCAAACTAGTAGATGAACAAGGAGCTGACTGAAGAAGATTGGCATTTAAAACTATTTCCACCAGAAATACCTTTTTTTTCACCAGCTCCTACATTAAACAAGGAGAACTTTAAATACGTCTTTGAACAGTCACTGTTGTACATGGTTTTGCACAAAAAATTTACAACACAAGAGAAAGCAAGGCCAAACTAAAGCCTACTAAATTTTCAGTACCATGAAACCCTAAAGCGAAGGCTCTGGGGAACAGTTCAGTTCATTGCCATGAAAGCAAACACATGAGAAAAAAACTCTTTGGATCCTTTTCCTACCACACACAGCTAAAGATACATGAATGTGGGAAAGAATTTGATTGACTTTTTAAAATTTTTAATGACACGATTCTAGTGTTTGTAAAAGGTACTGGATTAAGACATCTCTGAAAACAGCAAGAACCCTGCCAGCTCAATTTTCCCACGTTGTCTCCTGGGTAGTTTGCAGGTTCACTTAGCTAGCAGAAGAAAGTCAAGTCTATTAAATTAATTTCATAAAAACATTCAAAGAGGAACCAGGTGACCCATGTTCACCTTCACATCTCAGTCTCTGCAGCTTTTGAAATAGGCTCAAATCAAAGGGTGTCCTCCCAGTATATTTACTCTTTCTTAGATATTATTTTCTGGATCCAAATTTCTCCAAAATTCTATGTGTTCAGATCAACATCTCTGGTTCATGTTCACCTCTTTACACAGTGATCTTACTTGCTTAAAAGGATGTAAACAAAGAGCTTGCCAGTATAAAATGATCAAAGCTAGTGGAAAACATTTGTTTCTAATATAATTTGTGAAGGGATTTCATCAGTCTCCCTCTATAACTAATAGAGATAAGAAGCTAGATAGACTTGGTGTACTTAAGTGGAAGTAACCGAATAGAAGTAATTAACAGAGATAACAAGGTTAACTCTTACTGCATGGAATCTGGCTTTGTGCTAGCTGATACACTAAAGTCAGAGGAATGACTTTGCATTTGCAGTTTTGCAGCCCTTAACATATGATGTGATCAAAGTGCTTTTCAATCCAAAAAGTGAACATTAGAGCAGCAAAATTATATTTTGTCTATGGGAGGTGACATATAGGCAGTTTTGGGTTCCTTTATCACATCATGACCTCCTGCCTAACCTGGCATCACTTGAAAAGGAGATAAGAGTGAGATGATCCCACATAATGGTGATATTGTGTCTCAATCCTCCCAGTTATCCAAGTACATTATCAACAAGCCTCATACGTATAAACATCAGAAGTGAACGCTCACAGGATTTGGTACCTGATTAGAATTAGCAGATGTGTGAGCAACTGAGGAAGTAACAAAAGCAATTTTCACTTCCACTACTCCACTCATCTGCTTCCCGAGCTGCTGTCTTATTGTTTCAAGTAGTTTCCATTCCCTCTTCCCCAAGCCATTTCTTTCCACACCCTTTTTCTCCCTCCTTCCTTGTAACAAATGGGGAATGGCTATGTGGCTGAGCTGTGCTCGGGGGACAGGATGCAGGAACAGGTCACTGGCAGCAGAGGACAGAAACTTTAAAGAAAAATTAAAAGGTAATCCCATAAACTGATCACTATTTACTGAGCCCTTCTCAGAATCCAGAAGACAAATGAGAAGTGTCAGTTTAGAAATCTCATTATTTTAAGACAGTCCTGTGAAGTCTTGATTAATTTTTTTCACATTTGGTGTTATCAATGCTGTCAGTATAATAGTAACAGCTCCCAGCTGTTCTTGCCATCTAGCTTCCAAAAAATGGAGGGTGACTTTAAGGGTAGTGGGTTTTGTTGGTGTTGTTTTTTAAATAACTATGATTTCCCATGCTCACAAACAAGATCAACAGCTCCCTCACACAACAGTCATGAGTCTTCACTCACACATACTGCCTGGTAATGAGAAGAGGAAAGTTCAGGACAGTGACTCTGCTTGCTGGACAACAAAAGTATTAACAAACTGGACAAAGAGCACAGAAGGATAAAAAAAAAGGCCTTGTGATTCAAAGCAAATATTTTTATTTTAATTTTCAAATGAATGTACTTTTACTACATTCCTTCCCTTCTGGGTTCACTTTCCATAAACATGCTAATGAATGAACTTTATAAACAGGAATACTTGCTAAAAGCTAATTTTAGAGACTGAATTTTCAACTGTTCTCCAAAAGCAAATTCCAAATCAAACTTTAATGTGAATTTTACACTTGGTGAAACAATTTGGGCACACTTGGTCCACCTAAGACTGCTACTGTTGATCCAGCTACAGCAAGTGCCATGCCCAGCCTTCTCCACATCCCTACTCCCTGCCACCACCACCACCACTAAAGGAAACTCTTCCAAGCTCCAAGCCCTAGAAGTGCAGCTCTGCCTCACTTTGCTCTCTAGCTCAGCTCTGTGAAATGATCATGGTTTAAAGAATAATGTGAAACTTATTATAGTTATGCATTTTTTAAAATCTGAAATACATAGGACCAAGCCGGAGATTAAAGGAATTCCTAATTAATTATTTAACCTAGCAGATTTGACAGGACAGTAACTTCTGGCAGAGGGGAAGGGACAAGCAGTCAGGAATGGCCTGGGAGTGGTAATACTTAGCACAGGTCAGCAGTACTTTGTCTGACTTTGATTATATGCTTAGAAATACAAAATTCTTGGTGAATCGTATAAGCCATTTCATTGGGAAGCACAGCTAAAATCACTGAACAAACTGTGCAATATGGCACAAAATAAGTTTTTCCCTAATGGGCTGCTTTCCAAAGGCAGCCAAAACGTTGTTCTTACAAAGAAACACATGAAGAATATAAAACATGGTAAGAGTAAATGTGAACATAAAAGCATCAATGCCAGCAGATAAACTGTTATTAATTAGTTGGCTAGCTCTAAAGAAAAGTTGCTTCAATCACTTCACGTGGGTTGTTGCATCAACTGTTCTCCATTTCCACAAGAAGTAGATAAATGGGTAATCGGTGAAAATTTGCACACACCTTACTGTCTCCAGAGAGTCAAGAAGCAACATATCTTCTGTTCCACTTCAGGCCCATCTCTTATAAGAAAGTTAAAAAATGAATCTACAGTAAAGTAGAGAGACATCGAGCAATACAAAAAATACTAAAGCAACACAAGAGGGTTACAATGAAACCACAACTGTGAGAAAAATCAGAGTTAAAGGAAGTGAAATCCCAGCTCTGCTTCTAACTCACTGTGTGGTCTTGGGCAAGCCACAAAGGGCCATATTTTGAGCATCTTACTCACACTAGTAACCATCTCCCTACAAAGCAGTTCTGCTTAACATTGCAGTCCATGAAACTTGCACTTGAGCTATGGCAACAGCCTGAACATGGGTCTACTTACGTGAGGACAAGTTTTGCAATCTGCTTCTAGAGCTCTCTTTGTATTCATCTATCCATAAAAACCAGATAAAAGCTCCTACCGCCATGAAAATGGTGTTGCTGAGATTCAGTCTAATTAGTTAATGTTTGCACAGCTCTTGGAAAATGTAAAGTGCAAAGTAAGTGCTCTGCAGTCGGAGCAGATGTAGTTTAAATCTGATCTCCCAGCTTTGATTTTTCAGACTTTTTGAGTAGCTGCAGAGCAGAGCAGCATGTATGTGAAAAGCGAATAAAGGACTGTTAGGATCCCCTCTCTAGGAGGACTGAAGCCTCTATAAAAGAACACAGCACATGGTATTTGAACTTTTATTTTTGTTTCTCTCTCATGTTATCAAAAGGGTGGCCTGCCACAAGCCACAGACATTGCTCTACAAATCTTTCAGTGTGCTGTGAAGTCCCAGAGATAGCTGCACACCACATCACCATTATTACATAGTGTGGGTCCAATAGCAGTACATTTCACATATTCCAAATCTTTTCCATACATTTGGCACTGTCATACCTTAGTCCCCTAGATTTTGCTCCACCTTTCTTGTTTCCCTAATACGGTTAATGCTACGCAGCTGTTTGCAGTCAGCTTTAAAAACTATAACTAAATTAGC
>NW_010314181.1:40582-41471 GCF_000700745.2 Antrostomus carolinensis
CTACATTACTGATGTTCTCCATGCATTTCTTGACATTCAAGTATGGCTTCACTTTTATTTGCAAAGTGTTATGTTTCAAAAAATAACAGTCAATTGAAAAAAGGAGAGATGGGCCTGGAGAAAAACTCCGGATCCAAACAACCCCTGGATGCTGCAGGAGTTTACATGCAGGCTGGATTAGGAATGTTCAAGTAAACCTCATCACTCGTCATATTCCCTGTCTCGTTAAATTGTGTGTTCTTACAGCATGTATGCCCTAGTACTGGCAAATCAAGACCTTCCCTAATGATAAATTAGGGGGATAAGTTCAATGACCATTATTTAATACAGCAAGTTACATGTTTAAACTCCAGAGCTGAAATTCTGTCATGTACTGCTTGCACTCCAGAAATACATTTAGGCATCTTTAAATTAACCTTGTTTTTCACCTATCCTGTAAAATCTAGGGTGGGAAGACCCGCTGGAGTTAGTCAGTTGTGGCTGGTGCCCTCTGCAAGCTGCAGAACTCCAGCACCAGGACCACGTGCCGGGTTGTTCAGGATGCAGCCCCATAGCCGTTCCACACAGTACCTCTGCTACAGCTTTCTCCCCCAGAGACAAGCCCTCTGGGGCCTTTAGGACTTCCTTTCACCCAAGTTTGTCATTAGGCCCCTCTAAGGTCTAAGGTGGGATGTTAGCTTTTGTTGCTGGTTCAGATCTTTCAGGATTGGGTCCTAGAGAAAATACATGTTTCGGTAATACCATGGTATCAGAATGTATTATTTTCTTGGAAAGTGGCAATTCAAACAGCCTCTCAGTATTTAATGTGGCCATGGTGGGTTGACCCTGGCTGGATGCTGGATGCCAGACGCCCACCAAAGCCCACTCTATCACCCCCCATCTTCAGCAG
>NW_010314181.1:41645-72156 GCF_000700745.2 Antrostomus carolinensis
TTTCCTGGAAGACAATCGGAAGTAACGAATTCCCCCCCTTCCCCTTCTGTTCCCCTTGCTTTTATTTCTGAGCAGACATCCTATGGTATGGAATATCCCTTTGGTCAGTTTGGGTCAGCTGTCCTGGCTATGTCCCCTCCCAAGACCTTCCCCACTTCCAGCCTACTGGGGGGAAAATGTTGGAGAGACAGCCCTGATGCGGCGCCAGCACTGGCCAGCAGCAACCGAAACACCGGTACATCAACACCCCTCTAGCCACCAATATAAAACACAGCACTCTGAGGGCTGCCACGGGGAGAATCAACTCCATCCCAACTAGACTCAATACAGTGGCTCTACCTGGATTTCTAAATCTACAAAAAATAAATAGTTTTATATTATTCATCCTCCACACAGTCCTTCTGCCCCTGTAAATATCAGTCTTGTTCGAGCAGGGCTTACAGACATTTATTCAACAGAATTGTTCACTTCTCCTGTGCCTGACTAAGGTAAATTTCTTCCCTTCTTTGTTCACTATCATTTGTACAAAACAAATTTCCTCTCCTATCCGTGTTCAAATCCTTGGCCCACGGTGAGTGTGTTCCCCACCTCCTGCTGCATCCTGGGCAGGCAGTGAGGTGAGTCAACCCCAGGCACTCCCGCAAAGGTCTGAACCCCTCTCTGAGAAACAGCAGTTTAATTAAATTAAAAATGCATCTGCACAAAACAAATCAGTCCCCAGCAAGCTCCTGCTGGCAGACTGTACACTGGCCTCCGATTGAGCAGGATATTTAAGCAGAGGCTAACTAATAATTTCACTGATGGTGAGAGGAGCCCATGTGTGCTGAGAGTTCACTGCGTGCTGAAATCATTTTTTCAGTCAAGTTTCAAAGGCCTCCTCTGTCATCTGTGGCATAAAGGGTTGAATTATAAATTTAATTGAGTGGTTGTGCTATACAAGGAAGTGGAAAAGATCTGCTTCCACCTTGGCCAGAACAGTAAAGCCCGGAGCAGCTTTACATGTTTCTTTGGTTGGTTAGCCCCTGCGAGAAGCAAAATTGTGTCCCTGCTGCTCCTCACCCTGAGAAATGTCAGTGTCAGTCCTGGCATGATCCTTCCTCCATTTTTTTGCCAGTAGGAAATAGCTGATTGCAGCAGACCTCTTGTTTATCCATTGTTGATCCCAGCACAGCCTGCTCTCACAAGCCGTCAGTGGATCCAATACAAGCATCAGCAGCGCATAGCACTAAATGCACAAATCTAGGTTTCACATATTTAATTTCAGGTTTTGTTTGAGGGTCTTTAAGCGAGGGAAGGGCTGGGTAATTATATGGTGGTGTGTGTGTCGGCAGGGGGTTAATACTAATTTTATAGGAGAGAGATACTTGGAAAGCAATGGTACTGAAAGAGACCTAATGGACATTAAATTAGATATGAAATTTCCATCTGCTAAAATGGCAAAAAGCCTCATGCAAATATGGGATGCATTTACAGACAATTCATGTCACAGGCCAAAAAAAAGGAAATTTACTTTCTTTAAATGGCAAAGTACCAACAATGGCATAATACCTAGAATGCTACAGTCAGCTCTTGACATTATTGTGTTTAAAGGGGTTCAGAGAAAATTAACAGAAAAGAACAAAGACTGGAAGAAGATGTCTATAAAAAGTGTTAAGTGGCTGTATGCATGCAGGAGAAGGACACAGTCCATTCACACATCGCCCCCAGAGCACAGCCCAGAGAGGGTACAACAGATCCCAGGCTGCTTTAAGCTTGTGTGAACTGGGCCACCAAAACAGATGCATCACCAGTCCCAAAGTGAAATGGATCCAATCGTAGGGTCTTCCCCTCCACAAAACTGAGCAAGAGTAAAGCTGGTTGAAAAATGGAGGCTTTTCAGCTGAAAATATTAAGAAAAAAAGAACTATTTTTAAAGTGTTTCCAAGAAACTCTATTTCAGCCTCCTTGCATAGAACAGGAATCCAGAGATTTGCTCTGAAGATAGACTGCTGAATTCATTGACCACAAACATTTGATGTGTGCAACTTTAATTACAACTTTTCAAAATAAAAAGAAGTGCCTGAAAATTCCAGGAAAATAATCTATTTTCTTTTATCACTTTTAAACATAACGCATACCTCAACATCATGTCATTGCACTTTTTTCCTGCTCTTTTAGTAGCCATTTCTCCCTCCCAATGAAATGGGTAATTCACAAGTACATAGCGCTGTGCTGCAGGGAGTCCAAAATGTCCAACTCTACTTGGTCACTAATCCTGTCCTCACTTGACCTAAAGGTTTAATTGACATAGATATTTAAATACAATCAAGTATTAGCATAATATGGATGGTAATTATTCTTGTGTTTGAAAGAAGGATTATATGCCCTGGGCTGTTTCATTGTGTTTATCCCTCTGGCAATGAAAAGTGGCACAGGGCTATTTCCATTACTGTATATCCCAGCTTAGGAGAACTCTAACAGAAACACAAAATAAATGCATTTCTGCTATTATTTTATACTTTAAAAAAGACTGTTAAGGGACAGGCAAACACAGTAACAAAGGTAGTTTGGAGGCAAGGACATCCGACTTCAAACTATTTTTGTACTTAGCATTTCAGTCCGAACTGAAGGCTATGACGTTCATTCTGACGAAATTTACACTTGACCTACTAATTATGAAAGTTAACACAGGATATGCTGCTCACTAATAGGAAATAATAAATAACTATATCAATGCAAAACTGTTTCCTGTACTGCTAATTGCACAAGAGAAACTCTTTCCAGTCAAAGGAAATGATCTATTCAAAGAACATTAACATTTCTGGCCTAATTGATAAAACTATTAACTGAGTGGGGTCAGGAAATGAAGTCCCTGTCCCTTGGAAGGACAAGGAAACAGGGTGTAGAGATGCTCCTGAGGTGGAGTTCTCACACTATGGGTGACCAAACCTAACGAGCAGGATTTCCTCGGTGGCCTGGTAGAGTTTGGGAGGAACCTACAGAAATACTGCATGGGTTCTGACACTAAAATATGGATAGAGAGGGCAAATATATTTAAAAAAATTTGTGAAAGGGGATCATCATGGAATTAGCAACATCTTTAAAATCCCTGAGAAGAATAAAAGCATTTTGAGGAGATAATTTAAAAGAAGAAGACTCTCTGGATCAAAATTAGCTCTAGATGAAAACACATACAGTTGTTGGTGTAGCAAAGAACAGAAATTGGCGTAACTTTTCCTACTCCAACAAAACTTCCAGAGGCTTGGAGTAGCTGAGCTGTCAAATTCCCTGGGGTTGTAGAGTGTGGAAGGAAATGGCCAAGAAGATCTGCCAAGGAATGAATCCATCACTATTGCCCATTCCCCATACTCCCTGTTCTCACATCACAAGTCATTGGAGAATGGCTTGCTGTACATTTTATTTCAGCCAGTTCCCATGTGAGTGGATAAAATGATCTGGTTTTCCAGTGATGTTTCCAGGTTTTTGAGGAGTTGTACTGAAATCAGGATATTGTCCTGCAGAGTTTGGGAAGGAGGCTGGAAGGAAGAGAATAAAGAGTAAGCTCCCGCCAACCAAAAACGTGGGCCTCCAACTCATTATTTCCTATGTTCCTTCCTTCGTCGTTCATCCAGTCTATCATCCCACTGAGTCGTCCTGTGACATGTGTTTCACATCCCATCCCTTCCAGATTTAAACTTTTTTTCACCTTTCTTACGTTTCTTTCTACCCTGTCTTTCTTCCAGCAAATAGTCACCCTACATGGGCTGAGCAAATGCACTCACACTGAGTGTCCTTAGAAAGGCTTCCAGAGTTGGCTTCCAAACTCTGATCACCCTCCCAGCTCAGAATTGATGTTGAAAGACTTGCATAAATACACACCCTGGGTCCGTTCCCCTGTTCTGTTCTTCATCCTGGTGTGAATTAGGGAAATTTCTACTAACATCAGCTATGTTACACTGGTAGAAAAATGACACGGGTGAGCGGAGAATCAGGTCCATCCATTTTCGTCTTTCCAAATGAAATGATGTAATTTGTTTGCCTTCTTAAAATGAAATGATCTTTCAAAGCTGGTTGTTTTGTTGATCGGTTTTGGTTTCCCCACCCCTCCTCCCCCCACTGAATATCACATGGGTCTTCCATTAATAATAACAAAAGCTACAGGAACAGACTAATTAAAGCACATGGTGTCCTTAGTTTTTTATTATTGCTCTCAGCATTCATTGTTGAGAGAAATGCGAATAGCAGGCAAATAACTCAAAATATTACTTCACAAAGATTAAGTTGCTGCTCAGAAGATACTGCACCATATGGAAAATGTAACTGAGTAGCTGACAATTTTGTTTATTTTAAACAAGGGTAGGTAAGATCTGATAATGCATGGGATCATTTTGGCACATAGTACAGCTCTCCCAGACCCATTGCATTATGCCTATCATCAAGTTAGTTCATGTAACAGCACAAAGTGGAACACCCTGACCCTTCTTATCCCTGTTAATAACTTCTAAGTAAATAATACCTCTTTGGAGAATAGTGATTCATATGCTGCAACCAAAGATATGGTCAAGCTGTGAACTGGTCTTCCTGCTATGATAGGTAAAGTCAGGGAGCAAAGATAAGGAAGGATTTTATCAGACTATTATCATTACTTCACTTTTTAATTGCCTATAAAAGTTTTTTAAAGCAGCAGAACTGCATCGAAGAACACAATCTTTTCTGTTTTCTTTCAAGACAGCTTCTAAACAGCTGTTCTGTTTCTCTCCCATCGTCACCTATTTAATTTTAAGATAAGGGATGCTTAGGAATAATTTCCTCTGTGAGCAGCTAGGAAAGGTTATATATCACTAAAATGTCCTGCGCTATTTCCTTTTAAAAAGTCAGTCCAATTCTTGGTTTCCTGAGGCATTGTTATAGCCCTGATCATGCAGGGCAAAAGCTGAGCAAAATGTTGAGGAACTTTGCAGTTCAGACATTTACTTCTCTGCTCTTCTTTCTGCTTTTCTTTCCCAGAAAGAAACTAACCCGGAGTTAGTTTGTTCACATAAAGATGGATGATGTGTGCAAGAAAGGCACTTTGCAATGGACAGGTCAGGAAGCTCCACTTTATATGTTAGACAGATACATTAAAAGTTTAATTTCTCAATCTATTTAAAGGAAACACATCATGTTTCAAGGAATGACGACTTTATGCTTTTGTCCCTTTATTCGTGAGGTCCCATAAGCAAAGACTGTGTTGTAGCAGACCTGGCTGTGGATTCAATTTTGTTTTGATTTGCTCTCTTACGTTTTGCTGAGGCTAGGGGAAAAACTGACATGGTATTTGACTTGCCATCACAATGACTAGGTTCAACACATTAAGACATTGAACATATTTAGGTGCTTTTATTCCATCATTACCCTAAGTAGTTAGATCATGGTGCCCATTGTTAGTTTTTGACAAAGATTATGTCTAACAAGTCTGCTCAGCAGACGGCAAGAAGTCAGATGTCCATATGGTGCAAATCAACAGTATCCCACTGATGTCCACAAAGTCAGAGTAGCTGTGCCAGTTTATGCCAACTATCTGGGCTCAGGGTTTGTGCTGGACCATGTAAAGCCTTTTGAGGTGTTTGCAGTTGACTTGAACACATTTATCTTGAACATCTCATTTAGAGAGCACTGATAATCTCTACAAGGAGACCTTGAAAGCTTTATTTCCTGAGAAACTGATGGAGGGTAAAAGCTTGCCTTTTGTAAGGTTTGGGAAACATATGTAAACTACTTCAGCAGGGAACTAGTTCTTTGTAAGTAATTAAAGATGAATAAAAATCTTCTCCGTAAGACACGTTCTTCTATGGAAGTTTTCTGCAGATGCTCATATTCCTTTTTATTTCTTTACTTGCCATGACAGACATAAAGCAGTCCTACAAGTTCGTCTATTTTTTTTAATTCTCATCTGTTAAAAAAATTCCATTTCCCTTCTTATTTTATGTATTTTAAGCATTCTTCAGGTCTACATGGAGCTTGAAATGGTTGTGGTTCTGTTTACTTTAGGACAGAGAGGGAAAAAAAACATAGAAGAACCAAAATCTTGCTTTTATGAAGTGGGAGAAAATTTTTCTTATGCTATGAAAATTTCTGATAGTCCTTAGGAACAGATATTTAGTATTACTTTATACTCCCATGTAGAATAAAAATAAGAGGTCTAGAAGGACTCCACAACATGACTTTGGCTTGGCATTCTTTGAGCCTCCACAACAAAATGAGGGAGCTTCACTTGTAGCACAACAAAAACCCATGTGACAATTCATTCAGTGTAGTGTGAAACTGAGTCTACTCCATGTTAAGTACCATAAACCAGGCAAGTAAAGGATTGTAGTCCTACAAACACATATACACATAGACAAGCACACACAAAACTGAACTACTGAATTACAGAATATTTTTTGTTTCTTTAAGTCACTTTTAAGTAAACAAAATAGAAAATGCATACCCAGTGCTTTACTACTCAACACCACCACCATGCTCAAATAAATTGTTCTAGTATCTTCGGAACAACTTTTCTTTGTGTGTTTGTATCTCCTCACATACAGTCCTTTTCTATTTTGGAACTGAATAATAATAATAAAAAAAAATCCATACTTTTATAGAGACATGCAACATTTCACTTCCAAATAGATGTCGTAAATAGTTTAGTTTCAGAGTACAAGCTTAAAAAATAACAAAAGTACATGTTTTTGAACTTTGTGATCTTATTGTGATCTTTGAAACTTGCTGGGTGGTGAATTCATTGAAAATATGACAAAATATAAGCTCAAGGTCTCAAATTTATTTAGTGCTATAGAAGCCTTCCATTCCAGGAATGCATCATTAATTGAATGTGCATATCAAACACCAAACTATTCTATGCTAATGGTAATTTCTTGAATAATAAATAGTTAACATTAAAATCCTGATTCAATGAAAACAGGTTTTTTTAGAGATTCTACATTTTTTCCAGACTTTGTTTATGGCAATCAGGTTATGCAATATGTAATTCAGATCAGAATTTCCACTGTACACAAACAGTAACATGTGATCCAAATTAAGGGTAGGCAAATCCATTCAGATACTGACAAGATGAACAAACTTGAACCTCAAACAAGAACTTACTCCAAGGTGCTCAAAATGTGCTTTCAGATTTGGAATGTTTATTCTTTCATTTTCAATCACTTTTATATTTCTTCATTCTGAATAAGCCAGCAAGTACAAGTGAATAAACATTGCAACACATGCTTTCTTAAAAGACTTTTCTACTTGTCGCTTTTCATGACCAGTACCATTGGTTCTGTCAGCAGTGCCAGTCTCAGTCCAGCATTCATTTCTTCTCACATTTAGCAATTGCTTTTCCATTATCCCTGTTCCCACACAATCAGTCCCCAAACTTTGTTAATTTACATCATCTTGAGACTCATCAATTTAGGAATTACACATATTCCTTTGCTTCCTCGTAAAATTCTGAACACTCCTGCTAAACCCTAAACCCAAATTCCAAACAGCATCTTTCATGAGTTTTGATTCAAATGAGCAAACAAGGACTGTTCTAAACTCTGAAATGTTTAAGAGGACCAATATGGTGTTCACTAAGTAACAGAAAAGCACAAGAAAAAGGGAAGCAAAGAAGAGTAGAAAGAATATAGGGTATAAATAGACCAACCCTCTCACCCCTTCCCTTCACCCCAGAAACTGTGGTGTGAGTGGAAAGAAGGCAGGTATCACCCAGACTATATCCAGTTTTAAATTTTGCACATGAACTCTTACTTCCTTTTGCCCTAAAGCTATGAATTTTAGTAAAATTAAACAGTACTTGGACACATTAATTGGTCGTTCAATTCTTAAGTCTTTTATTTTCACAGTTCTTGGTTGAACCAGACAACTCCATAACAGGAATTACTACAGAAATTAAAACTTTATGAAAACTCTTTGAATATCTAGAACCAAAACCTTCTCTCTGATTTGAGGGAGCTGCTCCAGAACCCAAATGGGAAAAACTAGTCCAAAAATATTTAATCTTCTCTGCTTGCAAAGAGTGACAGAGAAGGAAGCTACTTCTTGGTAGCAAACCCAGACAAACACTGAAGCAGTGGTCACATACCTTAGGGAATGCCACGGAAATGTTTAGCATTCATGTAAAGAAAATGCATGGAGAATGCCACAGCTCAGGTTACCAGTACCCTTTGCAGCTCCAATAGGTGATGGGGTAACTCTAGGGACACCATCTCATCTCTCCTTAAATGTGCAGAACTGCATATCCAGAATTTTTTTCCTTCCAGGAAGAACTCTTTTCATACGATTCCAGCTCTGTTGATCAGTGAGTCCCAAAGGGACAGTGCAGAAATTATACCACATGTGGACAGATGAAACAGGTTAACCTTCTTCAAAGCAGTGCATTTGCAGTTAGTCAAGTCTGCTGAGGGGGCACATGGGGAAGAACTGTGCTTACAGTCAGGATGGAGCTTGAATGCATTACCTGGGAAATATAAGTTTCTTTGTAGAAAACCAAAATCATTCTTTCTATCCCAAGTAACCAGCACTCTCACAACTGCAGCGCAATCATGCATTCAGGAGCTCATGACCACAGGAGTCACTCAGGGTCAGAGCTCTGTGAAACACTCCACAAACCTGACCAAAAAAAAGCACAATTTAACACCTTTGCAATGAAGCAAGACATTTTTCACCCTTACCTCAATGTTTTTGAAAAAAATAAAGGAAATTTTTATTTGCTGTCTAAGGGTGAAGCTCTTTTCTGAACAGAAGGACTAACATTAAGCCCAGGAAAAATAGAAAATAATTGAGTAGGCAGGAACTGGCTTGTCATTTGAGAGGAAGTTCTGCTATTTTGAAAGGAACAAGGCTTCAAAACTCCCACGAAATACAAATTTTAAAAGATGTTTGAAGTCAGCCATGACATCTTATCTAGACCAAAAAGGGTGTATTTTGGTTAAAAGTTGATCACTTTTAACTTATGGGGTTTTAGTACAAAAAGTGGTTGAATTTTTCATCAAGACATATCTTGGACATTATTGAAAGGCTTTGTTTTGTTTCTTTTTTTGAAACAGACATTTGTTAAAATTCATGTCTTAACCTATTTAGCTTTAAATGAAAATTGCATTTGAAAACTTATTTTGTTAAAAATTCTTATTAATTTTAATTTCCAAGAGCTGTACTTGTTTGTCCTTGAGCAAAAAGTTAATGTATTCAGCCCTGCTGTGATTAGTTTCTGTATTTCTGGACTACAATAAAGTACTTTGACTTTTTTATGTGCTGGATAGTATATTAATGTTATTTTACTTCAGATGGAACTAAATTGCATATTAGCAGTATTTAATCCTTGGTCATCCCTCACAATTGAAAAGTGTACTTTTTAATCATTACCAGTTATAGCATCTATTCAAAGATTTTGTTTGTTTTCTCACTACAGTGTAATAAGAGACACAATCTACCATTATCTCCACTTCTGTAAATTTATAAGCCTGTTATTAGGAGTTAAAACACAATGCATTTACAACTTGCACTATCATAAATGTAAGTGCCTCTTCACATTCATTACAACAGAACATGACCCAGAATCCTGTATTTTAATTCTAAGGTCAAGAAATATCAATGCATTTCTAAATTACTTACTCTACTTTTTAATGAGATATTTTCACCATTTTATTATTGTACAGAACATATTAACTTGTATTTAACTAATGCCTGTCTTCCAGACGAGCATGGAAAGTCCATCACTTCTCTACAGGTTTGAAAAGTTATCATCTTCACTATTAAATTTGTGCATTCAGGGACAATTGTGTTATTTATGTTTATTTGGAAAACTAATTTCTTTTTTTTTTTTTTTACATATGTTATGTTTTCTTGTTTCCAGAAAATTCTACATAAACCAAATTCAGTACTGTGTTTGGTCCTTCACTCTAAAAGTTCCATTGATTTCTGGATGGTAGTGGTCTGTGCAGGACTGATTTTTTTTATACTTTGTTTTCAGGTAGCTGGTGTAAATCGGGTTTTGTGCATTCTGATAAAATTATCGTTTGAGATGCCATATATGAAAATAAATATTTAAGCAATATATGGAAAGAAAACAAGATAAATGCTGCATCTTTGAAAAGAGGGAAGACTGAACAATATTTCATAACTATTTTTTTGAGAACAGTTGGTTTAAATTTCCAAATAACTTTTGTTTCAAAGGGAAAGTATCAAAATACATGCAAAAAATAAAATTCTAAATAAGGCACAGTCAATTATTTCACTGCTTAGGTATTGGATTTCAAAGAGAGAAGAGAGTATGCACAAGGATATTAGAGTGGACTATATTGTATCTTTGGGAATTGCTGTCAAATATTGATGAAAACAGAGAGACTGTCGGAGATCAGATAAAAGAAAGAAATGATTACATTTGGAAGAACAATGTGAAATGTGTGGCCAACAAAGATTTCAAATGTAAGCTAATAGCAATCCACCAAAGAACAAAGCTGGAGGAAGTCCCACATATTCAATTGCATTTAGAGTCAGTTAGCATATGTAAAAATTTTATGATGCTTTTTTCCTCATTTTGAAACTCATGAAGCAGGCCGTTCAGCAGACATGACTGTGACACATAGTTACAGTGCATTGACAAGCATCAACAAGACAGATGAAAAAATGATGAATACTGGTTTTAGCCATTTTGTCATAACTTGTGCTTATCATAACATGGACACAACTTTCGGTCTTTGTAGAATTTAATTGAGATATGAAATGCAAGAGACTTACAGTTTTTATGTATTGCACATAGATTCATGAAAAGATGGTATTTCTGTAAGTGTCATGGTACCTGGATACAGGACATAGAATGTCTTGGTTTGAAATTTTTAGTCACAATATGAATCTCAAAGCCATGGTAGAAAGGCCTGTTAACATATTGCTTTCCCTGGAGTGACTTTTCCTTTCCAGAAGTATTTTAAAGAGTCTCTCTAAACCACAAACTTCCACTAAGATAACTGCCGTGATTAGTGAAGATTTTTAAGAACTGGCAAATCAATATTTCCTAGGCCTACGTAAAGATTTATTTGCAAAATTTTTAAGTTAGTATAAATAACTACAAAATCATTAATCATTAATCATTAAATACGGAAGTAAGGAAGTATAGAGTCCCTCCATAGAGACAGACACAGGCAGTATTACCAGTCCCCTTAAAGCAAGGTAGTGTTTTCTGTAACAATATAGCACTGCAGATTTTCTGAAATTTTAATGCACTTCATGCACACATTTTTAAATATGTTCAGTTTTGTTAAAAAGGACAATGCACATGGTGTCCTGTATTCAGATGCTTGTTACAATGCTTGTAAATCTAAAATAACTCCATGGATTTCAGCGTAGTTATTTTATACATGTGTTGTAACTGAGATCACAGCGTGGTCTTCATGTAGGAGAGAGATTACAACCCATCCTTTGATTTAAGCAGCTCTTGTATCTAAATTTACTTTTGAACCACTGCACATGTGCTCTGCAAAGCCAACTATGCCCTTAGATTGAAGATGAGATGGGTTTCTTGGTTCTCTTGCTTTGGGACTGAATCTGGAATTTCATTCTCCATCTTATCTTTATTGCAGTAAAAATGTAAAATGAGGATAAAGGTATCTCATTACAGAAATCTTCAACATCTTGTTGCCTTACCCTTTTGTGACCACAGGGATGTTTTGCTCATATGTATTTGCAAAGCCCCACTGAAGCTGCGTAAACCCCCAAGGAAACGCAAGACAAAATAAAGATGTGGCACCTAAGAGGCAATTCCTTGACTAGCAGTGCCTGCTGAATTTGAATTTGGGAAGGCATGATAACATCATCCATAAGATTCAGCACTGCTGATGTTTGCCATGTGATCTTCAGCACACTTTTATTATAAATACACAGATAAAGGCCTAATTAGAGTGGAGCATTTCTCCAGCCATGTTCCTCACTCCTGCTGGAAGTGAAATACTGGCTGCTAGGTGCACCACATAACATCTCAGATCCACACACACATCCTGACTTTTTACCAACTTCATTTCTACCGTATGAAAAAGAAATCCCAGAAGAAAGATTAAGTTCAGGTAGCCTGTTAGCCAGCAATACACACAAAGCTCAAACCAAAACATATTTGCTCACTTTTTCCAAAAACACCCACCACCAACTAACAATCCTCTGATTTTCATATCCTTGCCCATTTTTAAGAAAAATAAACATAGAAGATGACAGAATCTTTCTACTACTTTTTATTTTTCTTCAGTTATGTTCTTCCAACAGAGATAATTAAAGAGCAGATGTTTTCAGAGGTGGCTGCTAACTTGGCAGTCTTTTCTGAAGAGTGTTATAAAGGAAAGACAATCTTGGAAAAAAAGATTAGGCAGTTTTGTTTTGATATCACACCTAGGAAAAATCAAAGAAGCTGAGTAAATCAGTAAAGAAGTAACTTGTTTGTTTCTTAATCAAAATGAAATTGCATTAAATTTAAGACATATCAGCTTTTACCTGGTCTTATACTAGGTAATGATGATCTGTCAGAAAGCCCTTAACTATGATAAAACATGAAATATCTTTGCTTTTAATGTGGTGGGTCCCCTCTGTTTATAGCCAGTCCTCCACATTTTCAAGTCAACGTTTTTCTCTCTTGTGTAGCAGGGTATTAAAAAAATTGTTTAGTCTCTTAAACAACATTATGTTGTTGCCATTCTTTAAGTGGGATGTGGTTAGGGATAACTGCACCAGAGTTAGATATAATAGGGCAAATTGTTGATTACTAACATACTGCAACCACACAAGTATTGTCTTGGGGGATTACTCTGGTGAATAAAACAATCAACTGAGCATTTGGAGAAGAGCAGAGGAGTCACAAATGTAGCCCACAGGAATTGCATATAAGAGGAGTTGTACTGGAAGTGCACGTGATGGCTGCAGTGTGCATTTTCCTAGTATTAAGAGCACCATTTGTCCTGGAGAGCTGTCAGCTGCATCTGAGGACACAACAGAAATTTGGATTTTAGAGAATATAAACATCACTTTTGACAGCTCTACATGTTGTCCTCTAAGCTGAGCAGGAGGGCTTTGATTCACAGCAGCAGAATGAAATAAACCTGTGCTGAGAGACAGTGCCATGATCCAAATGGAAAAAGGTGACATCTGGACTTGTAGCCATCTGCATAGACTATGGAAAGTAGCTTATAGTCTAGAGAGAGGATGAACTTGGAGAAAATAGAAGGCCCTGTGAAATTACTATACAGGGAACTTTAGCTAGACTTGGAGTTACTCTGTGAATCACTGCTTTAATAAAGCTTATTCTGTTTACCAAGTTTGGTTTCCTCTCAGGTTTCAGCCTCACATGAAGTATCTCAAATTCAATATTTAAATGCAATTAAAGTTATGACACAAATACACCATACCAAAGCCAACAGGTTTTATGGGAAGGCATACAGTTCTCTGTTTTGAGACTCTGATGTTTTCTTGGTTTGCACTGTGTTTATAAAGTTATTTTGCTGTCTTTTAAAATTTAATTTCCTATTTTGTTTATGTGACAGTAGGAAAAAAAAATCTGTTATTGAAGCTTATAAAAGACCTAGATTTTACTGGAGAGGCTGGTGATGCGATCATTTACTGATTTCACTTGGGCTGCATGCATGGAACTAAAAGCAGAATTTGACAATCTGTCCCTTGCAGTGAGAATGTGCAGACATACCAAATGTCATAAATGTTCCCAGCTGGAACTGAGACCTATACTTTTCTCACAGGGACAACACATAGATTGGGAAGTTTGTCCTTAGTTCAGAGCTGGGTGGCCTAATTCCTTCTGTTTTAGGTTTTAGACCAAAATGAATGTGTACATCTGGGTCGTAAGTGCTGAGAAATTTTGGCTTATAGTGGAAAAGATTACAACAAGCCCAGCGTTAGTGGTATAGGAGGAGCTGACAGCCTCATGTTCTCCCACTGAGTGATTGCTGGCCTTTCCTAAGAAAAAAGACTTACAGCAGGCAGTCTTGGCAGGAAAGAAGAGAAGATGAGTAGATGATTGCAAGCTTGAGACATACTGGAAATGGGCAAAGTTGATGGCCATCTGGGATGTGAAAATTTGCTGGGTTTGTGTAATTTTGCAAATCTGATTTTGCTTCCAGCTATACTGCTTTATTCATCTCTTCAGAATTCAAGTAGATCAAGGATGAAGATATTCAAATAAATATTTCTGGTATAGACTACCTCTGCATGAGGGAATTCTGCTTGCATGTCATGTTATCAGTAGTATCATCAGTTCATGGTCTTAATGGCCATGTCAAGGGTTTCCAGAGAAAATGTAAAATGTGTTTTCCTCCACAGGACATTCATGTTACTAATTAGAGTAAAAATACAAAACTCCTGTGTTGCCAGAGCTGCTACTTTCCCCCTGGCCAGTCAGCTCCCTTTGCCCATCCAGTATTGTAGGTGACCCTTCAGACTCCCCTTGGAGGAAGCAGCAGCTAAGAATGTAGTTTCAGCTAAGGAGTGGAGGGGTGGTAGGTGAGACAAGGAAGAGTGGCAGAAAAAAAGATTACAAGCAGCAGTAGTTCATGTTTGCTGAACGGGTTTGGCATAAGCTCAGGTTTATGCATACTTAGAGAACCCATAAGATGTCCCCACTCCAAGAACTATGGATGGTTCAGGATCATGACCTGGCTTATTCTGTCAAAGCAAGGAATTCTGTGTCTTTTTTGAAAGGCAGAGATTGCCTTTTGAAAGGCAGGAAAAAAATCAGTGACTCTCCAATTACAGCGGGAAACATTAGGTCTGCTCCTGACACCCAACAGGAAAACAGAGTTCGGGTATTATGTTATACTTTCTTCCTCAGTCACCTCTAACTAGGAAGGCTTTCCTCTGCCTTTAACTTCTTGGATCACAGATAGAAAATCTTTTCATATTAGATTTGAAATCTTGACCATTTCAGGGTCTAGAAAGTCATCTTGTCCCTAAAGTTCATAATATCTGAGAATAAGCCAGTCCAGGATGACAGTGAAGTAGCAGCTGCAGACTGTACCACTCATGGTTCAGGTACTGTAGATTCTGCTGCCTCTTGGTTTGTGCTGACTTTGCCTGAAGAGGACGGAGCTGTTTGCACAGCAAAGGCAGAGGCTGCACTATCTTTTCCCCTACTCTGAGGACATTAGGCAAGAATAATATAGTTTCTCATAACTCCTCGGTGTGATTCCACATTATCCCCTATTGAGTCAGATTGCACAGTTTGGCCCCTATCTCTGAATGGCAGAGATTACAACAAAAACACAAATTGTTGTGGAGGTCACTTGATAACATTTTGTTTACACACTAGGAGCAGTTTCTCAGAATCATTAAATTGAATTAAATAACACATTAGCTTTTCCGCCAATATCTAAGCTCTAGTGCTAGTCAGTCATCAACTCTGACAGCAGTAAATCCAGCATAAATAGAAAATACCATTAACTTTAAGTAATTTACATAATAATTACATTACCCAGATGAGTATTTCTTCCAAAAGGAGGTCAAAAATGCATTTCTGACTCTTTATTGTTTGAAGTAAATTGGGAAGCTCAGTCTGCACGCAATAATATTGGAAGAGATTTGCAAAGCATTATTAAAAAGACACTAGTGTCAAAAGACTGTTCCACAAAAACACATGCACTAAAACCTTCAGCATTAATTGAATCATGCTTGTGTTTTGGCAATGCTGGAAACCTGGCTCAGTCATAGCTCTGGTGATTCATTAGTGCTAATTAATGCTTTTTTCCAGGCTAGTAACAAACTAAAGAGGGACTGTTTTTCTCTACTGATCATTCCTCAGTTACAGTAATGGTTTGATTTATGTATCAGCCACTTAATGCCGTGTTTCATTCATTTCTAAACAAGTTTCAAAGGGACTGAGGGTGCTTATGTGAAAGTTTAAGACAAGCAAACAAACAAAAGTGTTTCCTATGAGCACTGCTAAGCAACAGTGCTAGGTTTCCTGGGGCTTCCCATCCCACCTGATCTGCCTCTCCTTACCCAAGGCTCAAACAATGCCAGGACTTTCATGCTCCCTTCCCAGTACCCAAAAGGCTTATCCGGGCTGGCAGCCATTCATGCCATGGTGGGCGCAGGGCTACCAGCCGTGGATGTCCAGCCAGCTGCAGGCTCCTGGTGAGGACCTGCCTGTCCCCTCAGCAGGGCCACCAACCTCACTCACTCAGCCCAGAGTTGCTCCCGATTTTCCCAAAACCCCCTCACAGCTTCATACAGGCAGTTCAATCCAAGGGCACAATTGTATCTTCAGACCTACGCTGCAGACCTGAACTTCAATATTATTCTGCTCTCAGATCTACAGGGTAGATTTTAACTCCAATATTTTGCTCTCTCTACATGCACAAAACTGTGTGTGCCAGCAATAGCATAAAAAGTGTAAATGCTGCAAAAATATGTTACCATTTCCTCTCACTCTGCTGCCCAGTTTAGAAATTTGGCTGGAGGCATTCACTGCAGTTTGGAATTTTCTTTTAATATCGTTTTTCTGTAACTGTTTTCTTTTACATTTTTGAAACATTTTTAGTGTTCAGGAAATGTCTTAGAAGGGGAGCCTGGAAACAGAAGCACTTTACTTACCGATAGATCAAGAATAGGGTGAACAGTGCCCTTTGCTGCCAATGAGCTTCAATCCTTGAGTGAAGTGTTCTCAGTGGCTGAGAAAATATTTCGAGCTTCATGCACATTCAGTTCTTGGCCACTTTTGGCTGAGCAGTGACAATTCAAGTGTTGTGGATCTCTTTCCATTAAGTACAAGGCTGACATCACCAATGCGTTTCCCATATGACAGCAAAGAGTTTCCAGATGGAAACAACTTTCCAAACGCTGTTGACTGGCCATGAACTATAGCAGTGACACAGAGGTCTCTGCACATCTGATTCAGAGAAAATTGCTATTGTAAAATAATAGTAATAACAGTAATAATAATAAAGAAAAAATAACAATAACAATAATAATAATAATAATAATAATAATAATAATAACAGCCACATTGAAATACCTGGCTCAGCATGTATGTGAGAGGGAAGGAGTAATGACACGTTAGTTTTATAGAGTCTGCTCATGATACAACAGGTATAGGATCAGACAGATTCCCTTTGACAGAAACAGTAAACCACCATGGCGTTGTAAGAAAGGCAGGGTACATTTAAATTTAGAAAACCACTTGTGCTGTCTATCCTTTAGATATGTTGATGATGAAAATACCAGCTCCTAATATGTTATACGCATATGCGGACTAAAAATATTACTCTTTCAAAACCCAAATTAATATCATTTGCAACTATAAGGCATTTGAATTAGATACATCTTAAAATCCAGCTAGGGAGAACAAACAGGAGAAATTAAAAATCTGTGTGCAGCTACAGGGCTGCAGCCTCACTGGGGTCACAGAGATGTGGTGGGATATCTCGCATGACTGGAGTGCTGCAATGGACCAATACAGGCTCTTCCGGAAGGAGAGGCAGAGGAAGATAGAGAGGAGGGGATGTTATCCTGTAGGTGACAGAACAGCAAGAAAGCATGGAGTTCTGCCTAGGAAGGGATGACAAGCCAGCTGAGAGTTTATGGGCCAAGATTAGAGGGCAAACCTGTGTGGGCAACATTGTGGTGGGTGTCTGCTGAAGGCTGCCTGACCAGGAAGAAGTAGATGGGGCCTTCTTCAGACAACTGGAAGAAGCCTTACCTTTGTAGGCCCTGGTCCTCATGGGGACTTCAGGCACTCTGATATCTGTTGGAGAGACACCATACCAAGGCACAAGCAATCCAGGAGGTTTCTGGACTGCACTGATGACAACTTCCTGACACAGGTGATCAAGGAGCATAAGAGGGGAAGTGCTCTACTGGACCTCAGACTTACAAATAAGACAAATTTGTCAGGGATGTGAAGGTCAGGGGCAGCCTTAGCTGCAGTGACCTTGATTTGGGGAACTAAGGATCTTGAGAGGACAGGAAAAAAGCAAAATCAGGACCACAACCCTGGACTTCAGGAGAGCAGACTTTGGCCTCTTCAGAGCCCTGCTTGGAACAACCATATGGGAGACAGTCCTGGAGAAAAGAGTGGTCCAGAACAGCTGCTTGATATTCAAGAATCACCTCCTCCAAACTCAAGACTGGTGCATCCAAATGTGCAAAAAATCAAGTAAAGTTGGCAGGAGGCCTGCATGGATGAACAAGGAGCTCCTGACAAAACACAAATACAAAAAAGGAAGTGTACAAGAAGTGGAAACAGGGGTAAGTGACCCTGGAGTACAAAATAGGGAGGATTGGAGGATGGAAGAGGATCATGTTAGGAACACTTAAGCAAGTTGAACATCCATGAAACCTGAGGTGATCCATCTATCCATGAGTGCTGAGGAAGTTGATCAATGTCACTGTGAAGCTACTCTCGATAATCCTTGAAAAGTCATGGTGATTGGAGGAGGTTACTGAGGACTGGGAGAAAGCAAATGTCACTCCTGTCTTCACAAAGGGCAGAGGGCTGTAATCATCAGCTAGAAATTCAGCTGGAGGTTTGTCGCTGGTTGTGCACCCAGATGCTGATATCGGGTCTAACACTGTTTAACATCTTCAGTAATGACCTGGCCAACAGGACAGAGTGCGACCTCAGCAGTTTGAAGAAAAAGCAAAATTGGGAGGAATGGGTGATACAACAGATGGTTGTGCTGCCATTCAGAGGGACCACAAGAAGCTGGAGAAATGGGAAACAGAAATCTTATGAACATCAACAAAGGGAAAGGGAAAGTCCTGCACCTGGGGAGGAATAACCCCAGAGGTGCCTTTCAACCTCAGTCGTTGGTTTTGTGATTCTGTGTTATTTGATTCTGGTCAGAATATAAACCACCTGTTCATTGCTTCATTCAGGGGACAAAAATCTTCCAGTGATTATTATTTTAGGAGACCTTGTGTTTTAATAACTTTAGAGTATTACCATACAGATTTATTTTTTTTATTTTTTTTTTTACAAGCTGACACGTTTTAAAGCAAGGCAATAGACTAATTTATTTCTCAGTGAGTGCACTGTAATCTTACCATTTTACCAGCTGTCATTATGTGTTCACTTAGAGAAATTATTTAAACTAGATTTAGGTCTATCCTACTAGTCTATCTATCTGAGCTGGTTCTTGAACTACTGATGAATTAAAGGGCCATCTGTTTGGGGAAGTGTCACATTTTGGAAGCAACATAAATCTACATCCCAAAGATTAAGACCATGAAATAATCCCTGACACTTTCTCAACAATATTGCTGTTAAACCTGCTGAGCATGAAAAACACAGTTTTCAATAATTATGTATATGCTTCTATAAAAGTCCTTCTTTGATTTCAGCTGGCTGTAATTTTTCTGATTCTCCAATAACCCTCAGAGTTTATAAGCTGTAGTTCCATATAAATCAAAGCATTTGCACTGTTGCAAAACTGGTTTGAGAGCAGAGTCCGATGCAGAACTCTCCTAAATTGTGCTTTCCTGCACAGCGTTAAATAGCTGCCACACCTCACTGTAAAAGTTTTCTGCTGGGTATATGGAGCATTGGTACATTGAACTATAACCAATTTCTGAAGATAAATATGCATATTCATACATGCGGTCACTGAAGTTATTCCAGATTTATACTACTGAAACTGAGATCAAAAGCATTAACTTCTACACAGTAACTTTTACATGTTTGCTCAAGGCTTTCAAGGAGCTTTGAAAAATGGCCATTTGTAATACGGCTACCAGGAACTACATTTGTATGGTATTGCCCTTTCAAGCTTTAGCTAAATGCAACAAAAAGGGAGAACGCAATGCAGACCACTTGCTTCATGGGAGTTGTTAGCATGTCTAGAGTAAATATGTCATTAGCATCATGATAGTGTTTCGAAGGGATGTACAAGAAATGTAACTTGCATATAAGTACATTTCAGGGATAAGAAGAGAGAACATATTCACTGTACTAATATTAGGAAACTGATAGCTCAGCATGTAAATTTTTACACCAACTTCAAGGTTGGTCTACAAGCTCAAAGTTTGTAATGGTGATTTTATTTGCAAAATAGCATGCAGAACTGGAAAACTGAGCTTATGCTAGATCATTGTTCATAGTCACAAATTTAAAGTTGATTTTCACAACAACAAAAAAATTATTGGCATATATTTAGACCATGCATGACCTTGCTGAATCAACTTGGCATTCTCAAGAACAATAAAATAAAACCAGATGACAGATTCTTGTTTTCAGACTCCACAGATGCATCTCACAGCATGTGAAGAAGAATAATTGTAGTGGGTGTGAGAGAACTTATCACCCACGGGCTTTGGGTGACACTTGCCTCCATTAAGGCTTTACACATCACTGAAATTCTTCAGGTAAGTCCTGAATAAGGCCTTCAGCACAGAGATGAGTTTCATTTAGAATCCATGGCAGAGCAGACTCTCTAATTAGGAAATAAAATGTCCTCGCACAAGCAAAATCTCCTGAGGGGGTACATATAGTACAGCTCATTTTCTGAGCTTTTCTGGAATTGCTACTACACAACCCCCCCAGAGAAACTTTTGCAATAAGGGTTTTCATGTGGTCTTCACATCATGTACAGTGGGGACATCCATGGAAAACATCTGATCCCAGCTCTGCGTGCCTCTCATTCTTCTGCACTTTTCTTTGGATATAAACGGGCAACAAAGCTTATTACTGGTTTCTGTAAGGGAAGCATCTGAGGTTGGATATGGGAAAAAGAAACACTGTTAGTTAGGAAGCAGAATTATAGTTGTTGTTTTCCTGCACTTTCCACTAGTATTACATACAGATATGGAATGTAAAGTGACTGCTCCCAATCCCAGAGCCTGCTCTGGCCTCATCTATGTCTGTTATAGAGATCTTGAGTTACATGCTGGAGTCGCTCTGGACTTCTGGAAAGGTGACTGGAGAGTGCCCCACTTGCATTGCCAGGAGCATTACTTTGTTCTAGCTCTGCTGCAGGAGCCAGAGCCACCTGAACCACAGACTCTGTAGCCTAGGCATCTGCAACACACTCCCTCCCTCTTTCATCCACAAATGTCAGTAACGCTAATAAGAAGGGGGGAAAACAGCATGGTAAAGCAACATAGGCACCTCCCTGAATTTGGTCTCTCTTAACTGGATTAGACATTGACCACAAGAACCTTGTGTCTATGAGTATCTTGAAAGACTGGAACAAAGTAGACACAAACACTGGAGTAAGCTAAAAAAGGGAAATTACCTGCTGAATGAATAATGGGCTGTTTTCACACACAGAAAACACTAGTTCGCAATCTTGAATGTAATCTCAACACTTTGTTCTGTAATAGATAATCATAATAGAAGCATATTTGCAAACAAGCACTTATCCCTCTCTAATTGCATCATCTGTTTGCTACCTACGCTGCCTGTAAAGTAAATGGCACGTTTTCTCTGTTGCTTTGCATCCAGAGCAATGTTTTTATTAATCAAAGTTCACACTTGATTAATGCTCCCCTGCCATCACTACCACAAAACTGACATTTAGCCCAACCATGAACAAGATGTTGGCTGCAGTTCTCCTATCATTAGACTGTATTTCCTTAATATCCCAAGTTAACATGGTGTATACGACTACACAACTAAGACAGAAGCAGAATTTTCATATTTCACTTCAACACATTGTATTCAGGGAGCTGACATTTTGGCACAACGCAACACAGGCTGTAGCTCAGCAAAAGTATCATTTGCTTTGCGAGAATCTTGTGTACAAGTTGTTAATTGAAAATCCTTGCTCTGAAGTTGGTTGGACTGGATGAAATGTAAATGTGTGTTCCTGACACTTTGCCTAAGAGAAAGGGAGCAAGGAAGCAGGTTTTTAAGGTTTTGCTAGGCTGAGATCTGAGGCTTGAACCAAGGTGATACTCCAGTTATTCAGTAGACAGAGGGACAGGTTCAGAAAAAAAGAAGAATCTCACGTGTTAAAATAGTAACCTGCTTTTTATAAAATCAAAGCTGAAACAGAACTTGATGAGGTTCTGAAGTACTTGTTTTTATTTTCTTTAATTTCCTTTTTTTTTTTTTTCCTCTTTAGCACAGGAGTGGGAGCACAGGTTGAGGCCAAGGCAAGTGATTTTGTGTTATTCCCAACACAATCACACTGGGTATGCGAGAACACTTGGACCTCCCAGGGCTCAGTTTTGTAGAGGGCTGACTCTTACCCAGTAACTGTGCTGTTTTCTCCTGGAATTTCTGCTCCTCTTACACAGCCATCATTGCTCTTCCTTCAAAATAATTATTTCTGATTCATACCACAGGCTGTGAGAGAGGAACTGGCCTCTCATTTCCAGTGCAGTTGTACCGGGGTATATTTGACTCATGGGTGTCAGATAATCTAGGTCAGCATCAGCTGAATATGCAACCTCTTGGGTGGTTTTCCCAATTAAAACCATGCTACTACCTCCCAGCATTTTTTCCTTCACAAATTGATAGCTGAAAAATGCACACAACTCTGGATGACAGAAGTTACTGAGGAATGAGGAATATTTGAAATACCATAAAAGGAAGGGAAAAAAAAAAAAAAAGACATGAATGCTGCATTTAAAGCTCTGTTTTCTGTTATGGTTGATTCTTATTAATGTAGTGATTCCCTGGATAAACTGCAAGGCTACTGAGCCTGTCTTCTAAAGTACAGACTTTTCCGTGGTACCCATATGATTAGACACCTCACATATATATAGCACTAATGGCACTATGTCTCTGTGTATTTATTCACTCATATTATGAGGTATGCTTCTCACTTTAAATTTGAATTTACTCTCACTTTCATAAACCAGATGGTATCTTATTAGTAGAAGGAGCTGTGGGGTCACAGAATTTTTGGCAATAGAAGCTTAGGCTGTGAGCCCAGCCTGCTTTGGAGATCAAAGGAGGAACATAGTCTGAACATCTTCAGAGCCTGGTGAACAGACCTCCTTTTCTTTGCAAAAATGAACCTCAAATGAGGTCAGATTCACACTGCTGCAACTGACAGGTCCATTTGCAATACAGAACTAAAAAAAAAAAAAAGACAGCAAGGAGAAAGATGCAAACTCAAAAGGAAGAACACATCCTTTCTTACACAACTGCTGGTAGACCTTGCTTTGATTATAATACAGAGTTTACTCTCAGCTTTCTACAGAAAGCTTGGTGTATACTACTGCATGGATTACAGCTCTGTCAGCTTTCTAAGGGAAGTATGACAAGGGGGTGCCATACATGTAACTTCCCAAATTCCCTGCATACAACATTGCAAAGTCAAGACTTTCAGTTGTTTCCAACTTATGTCAGAGGCTTAAAGAGGCATTAAAAAAGCTGAAATTGCTGCAGCAACCCTTGTCTTGGGAAATCCTTCACTAAAGGAGAATTCCAAGGAGAATGGTGTTTCCACATCCAGATCCTCCCACCACTGCCACTGCTCCCATATTCAAGGTATGCTTGCAGTGGAGGGCACTGAGCAGCAGCGATGGGACAGCAAAGTGAGCAGTGCCCCACTAATCCTCCAGCTACTACAGTCACAGAGAGTGACTGTACATTCATCTCATCCCAGACTTTAGGCATACAGTCTAAATTAGTCATTCTCTCTCTGGTCTACATGGCCCAGTTAATTCCATCCTTAAACAGATTTGTGAGGGTGCCTACCTCTCTCCACTGACTCCAGACAGAGTTTAAATGAGCATCACAGAAATTAGATGGGATAGACTCAACTCTTAAGGATCGTCACTGACATGATTCAGAGCAGCCCCTCAGAGATTTCAAGGAGAAGAGTTACTACAAGCTGATACATGCACATTTCACACAGCCAGCTCCTGATGCACTTGATTGAACCAGCACAGCAACACTGGATGAACGTAAACCCATTTATCCTAGAGCATCCAGCTTTCAGAGCGCCTGCTCACTCGCCCACCAACAAAGAGAGAGAGATTACACCCACAAAATCTAAGTTATTTCACTTACTGAAGATACTATCCAGCCTCTGATGCTTGATCTCAAAAAAAAGGCATGATAAATAAAATCAAATAAACCCCTTCTGTGATGAATTATAGCTGCAACACGAACTGAAGCTCTGCTCAAACACCATCAAAAACCAGTGATGACTTCTTGTCATCACTGTAAGGTTTTTAGAAACTCAACACAAAGGGTTACAAATGAAATCTCTGTAATGCTTTAAATCCTTTCATTCAGTTCCTAAAGCTCTGTAGTTTCTCTCATATGTTCCATGAATAATATTTAAAAATATATTTTAGTGGCAGCACCTGTTAAATCCTCCTAAAGGATCATTAATTAGTTACAAGAACAATTGTTCCATTCTTTTTTTCATTTTATTAATGCAAATTTATTAATTCTCACTGTATTTATTTTCAATTTTTTTCCCTTCTTGCTTTCTTCTTATTGCAATTTTTTTTCTGAGTCAAATTAACACACAATTTTTGCTAAGGCAGTATGAAAAAATCAACCAGCTTCCCTCCCTCTCTCTGTCTCTTGCCCCTCCATTCCTACATGTCAGTCCAGATTAATTTTGATTTCTCTCATTAGGAAATGAAGGATGTTGCTGAGCAGTTTAGAATTGATTCTTTGAAGTATTTCCAAGTAGCAAAAACATCTTTAAAACCAAAGCACCCTCTCATAGGCTTTAGAATTCACGTGGGACATTCAATAAAACAGTACTCTTTTTTTGCTATCTAAATTTCAATCAGTTCTTTTCTCTCTCTGTTATCTCTGTGCTCTGGAAAGTTCAGCAGACCACTGTATTACACTGTACATGGAAAGTCTGCAAGTTTTCCAAAAGTACTGCAATTGAAGCACAGAATAATTTAATTTGATGCCCAGAAACTACAATGATCTTCTATTTTTTTACACTGCAAATCAGTAATAATTAGAATTAATCATAGAATGGTTTGGGTTGGAAGGGACCTTAAAGATCATCTAGTTCCAACCCCCCTGCCATGGCAGGGACACCCCCCACTGACTAGGTTGCTTAAAGCCTCATCCAACCTGGTCTTGAACACTTCCAGGGAGGGGGCATCCACAACTTTTCTGAGCAACCTGTTCCAGTGTCTGACCACCCTCACAGTGAAGTATTTCTTCCTAATATCTAATCTAAACCTTCCCTCTTCCAGTTTAAAGCCATTACCCTTTGTTCTATCACTACCTGCCCTTGTAAAAAGTCCCTCCCCAGCTTTCATGTAGGCCCCCTTCAGGTACTGGAAGGCCGCTATAAGATCTCCCCAGAGCCTTCTCTTTTCCAGGCTGAGCAGCCCCAACTCTCTCAGCCTGTCCTTGTAGAGGTGCTCCAGCCCTTGGATCATCCTCGAGGCCCTCCTCTGGACTCGTTCTAACTGGTCCATGTCTTTCTTGTGTTGGGGGCTCCAGAACTGGACACAGTACTCCAGGTGGGGCCTAATTACTGATCAGATTTAGTTTGACTTCTGGTAGCTTTGTCTGATCAGTCTAGTTCACAGATGAGATGAAGGCCTTTTGGACACTGGCTTTGTGATGGCAGCTTAGCCTACATAAGTGGGCTGATAAATCAGAATCCCAGGACTCTTTAGCAGAGATACTTCTTGGGTTAGTTCCATAGGTCTCTGAAAAGTATTGCACAGCATTTAGGTCACTAGATTTGAAAAAAAAAAAAAAAAATCCCTAAGATTATATTCTATTTGCGGAGCACCAGAACAGGATCCTAGAAAGTTGCTAGTCTTTTGGCTTAATAGTCGTACAGTGTAATTCCTAGAGGGTGATTTATAACAGGGCTGCAATAGAATGGGTGCATCTCTCTACTATTTTCCTCAAAGGTTCCTTTCCCATCCCCCAGCGACTTGTTCCCACTCCTATAACCCAGGGGGAAATCTTTGTCTGCAATGTTTCTGTGGCCCTTTTTCAGCTAGGGAAAGGGAATTTTTGTTGGAGAGACAGAAATAGATTTTTTTAACTATTTTAATCTCTTACTGACTTGACTGTGTAGGACAATTGACAAACCTAATTTTGACCTCCTGTCTTGGGTGTACGCACCATTACCCTCTGTTGCCCAAGACCAGAGCCCTGTGATGGATCCTTCCCAAGGAAGACCAACTCACCTTCTGGAAGGCACTTGGATGGTGTGAGAACAACAGGCTCCTTGTTACAGCTTCCTGGACTACCCTCACCCTCCAGAAGGAGCCATGGATTTGCTGTAATACTAAATTACAGCTGCCTCTCTAGAAGTTTGTATGTCCCATTTGGACAACTACGTCAAGGTCCACATGTTTATCTGTGTGTCATCCAAAGTACGTGATCAAGCTGGGTCCTCTAAGTAGGGTAGGAAAACCACCATGTTTCTGATTCCTCTCTTCTTGCTCACTTGGAACTGAATAAACACCTAGAGTGGAGTACTGCTGAGGAAAGCCAGGGAGGGTAGAACTGAGAACAAAGAACTACCCTAGTAAAAAGTGCATTTTCCTGACCACGTGTGATAGTTTAACTTAGCAAAAACCAGGACACCATGATGACAACGTCAGATATTGAGCTCGGGAACTCACAGCCAGGGAAATGGTGGGAGCATTGTTACCTGGGCCTGAAAATGACATCACACACATGATTGTCATCGAGGACAGTAGGTAGGCTTTGACAATGCGCAGAATATGGAAGACTAAGAGAGCAGCAGATGCTCTGTAGTGAGAATGATTTTCATGAATAGAGATCCAGCAGGGAACAAGCCAGAAAAACTTGACTTAGAGATTTTACAGCCTAGTAAGGCACTATTAGCATTCCTTTGGCAAATGAGGATTGACTTGCTTGTGTATGATAGATTACCAAACACAGAGTTAAAAATTGGTGCTATGCCACGTTAACTATTGCTCGAGACCCTTTTTAAAAGTCACTTGATACATCATTTAAAATCAGTGTGAGTGGTCACTGGAAAACATTAGTTGCACAGCTTCCATCAAAAATGAAAGTACCTGTTTATAGTTATGTATTTATGCAAACAGACAGTGTAGCATAAATAAATATCACCATTCTGTACTTAACATCACAATGGAAGTGAAATAAGGCAAAACCCAAAGCATAAAATCTTTATTGGATCTCAGGAGGAAGAGAACAGCAACTTTTTCATTGAAATGTCCATTGCTCTGTGCTGTCAACACTAGTCCTCCAATGCAGAACAGTCTCCCTGATTGTCCACAGGAGAGGAATATAGTGTTATAGAAAACATTTGGTAACTTGATGTAACCTGGTTTCTTCTGCACAGAAGTTTTAACTGTTTACTGATAGTTGTCATGCTGCTCTTGAAGCATCATTTACTTTTCATTTCTTATTAGGGAGGTTAAAATGAACTCCACTTTTTGTTCTTCAGTATGAAGTCTTTGGACTCCTTGTCTGAAGAGTAAGTGTAGGAACTTCTGCCTTCCATCTCTTGCTCTTCCCACTCCTCTTCCCACCCAGTCACTAGGAAATGATGCAAGGATGAGAGGACAAGGACCCAGCCTCCTCTTCAATCCATTCTGCTCTGTGATGGGAGATTATTTGTTCCACTGCATGAGTATTGGGCACAATGTAAGGTCCACTGAAATAAACACTTTTCCTTCTGATTCAAACCCCAGCAGAAGAGCAGGTCCTGTCCCAAGCACATAAGTTTCCATCAGGCACAGCACAAAAGCCAAGCAAGGAGGAAGCATGACCTTCTGTGGTCTCCTTCCACTTGCACAACTCGGCATGATGCCTAGCCTAATGAAGTTCTTAGATAACACTTTAAAAAGAGAGAGAGGGAGAGGGAGGACTGTACAAATATTATAAGCTTTCAAACAGGCTTATGGACAGGAAACAGAAGGCGTTAGTAAGAGTGAAGAGTTCAATATAGGGAGAGGTAGCAAGTTGTGTGCTCAAAAAGTCAGTACATAAAAGTGCTGAGCAAATGACATTCTGACTTGGATTTTTGTCCCCAACAGAAAGGAAGTAGAGTTTGTGGTCCTCCAAGATGTCTATTTTTTATATAAATTTCATGAACATAGGGTATATTGAATCCAGCAGTAAAGAGTGTTTCCAGAATTAATAGGAAGACTTTTGGAAATGTTATACTAGAATGTTATGACTTTATTTAAATAAAAGCTGTTAAAGTCAGATTTGCAAATCTAATATTTATATTTCATGATAAAGGAAAAACTGTAAAGAACATCGGCCCCTGCTGTAACAGCTAAAAGCTAGAAGCATAATTATATAGTAATTCATCTATTAGGGCAGATTTTACATCCGGGATTAAAACATACTTTAAAAAAAAAGTGGTTTTGAATTATAAAAAATGTGCAATTTTATATTGCCCTCTTACTACACAATTTTATTGCCTCTAAAAACAGTGAAACACTTCATACCTCACTGGAGGCTCTTTTATACAATTCTTTTCTGGCTGATCAGTAATGATGCATTAAAACACACTGAAAAAATTATAATTAATTTCTGAAAAGTATTTCCATTTGTTTTCAGAGCACAAAGTTGACCTGAGGAGCTTGCAGCTTCTCTTGCCTCTGCTGTTTTGATGTTCTCAGTGATTGAGGAAGTATTATCTTCCTGCTGGAGTGATGGTGATATAGCTCTTTTGTGCTTAATATTCATTTTTACTTCTGAAACACAAGATTACCACTTCAAGCTTTCGCATTGCAGGGAGAAATAAGCTTTTACATTTTTCTATCAACATTTCATCACAGCCCCTAAATGAAAGAGAATGAAAATAAGTCTTCTTTTGTACTTGGTCTGTTTGAGATCTTTCACTTAGTCCTCTAAAAACCATTCAGAGGTGTGTGCTCCTGTGTATCGTGCGTGGGGAATTTTTTTCCAGATAGCTCATAGCTTAGGTTTATCACGTCCCTTTATTTTCCCACAGTTGTAGTACCCCAAAGCACTAAGGAATAAGTTTTCCTGGTGCCAGAAAATATTTTTTTCTTGTTTTTCTTGCCATGGATGCTTTCCCAGATGAGTTAATTTCCACGTAGAGAAGCTTTTGAGTCATCTAAATCAGAGACGAGCCTTTTCCTTGCAAAGGGCTAAGTAGACCTTTCACACACCTTTCATAGGCCACACATTAACACACAGATTAATGTTATTTTATAATCTGGGAGGAAAAAAAAATAGCTTTAAGTCATATAAAATAAAGTTGCAGAGTAATTCTGCCAATAGTTCTCACATCTTCTGTACACGACCTCCCTTGCACAGTGGACTACCACATTTATATACCTCCTTGAAAAACAACTCCTGAATGCTTTATTAAGGGAAATATAACATATACAGCATTCCAGCCCTGGAAAAACTCACAAGGAACATTTCTGAAAGCACTTGTAAAAGCATAGCTCATCTCTGATGAGGTGCTCCTTAAGCTTAAAAAGATACCTGCTGAAGCAAGAAGCATTTCATGCATCCTCCTTTGCCAGCTTCTTCTATACATTGACACACTCGCTGATGAGAGGCTGGACAGCAGTGCCCAGGGACTTCTGACACAGGATGCCAGTTCTAACCTCCCATGAAGGCACTCAGGTATGTGTGTAAGCCACGTCAGCTGAAGGTGTGCGAAATCACCCCAGAGCTGGACACTTTAGGCTGTCAGTCTGCAGGTCTTCTGGCAGATGGGACAAACAGGGAGTGCATCCCACCCTCCGGTCACCCCGGGTACCCGCTGCCCATGCACACCACTAGCTGCTGAAGCACATCCTAGGTAAAACTCATACTTGCACTTCAAAGGAAGCTCCAAAGGAATTACTCACATCTGTATCTTCTCCCAGCCCACACTAGGAAGAGTTTGCACCATTGAGTGCAGTTCCTCAAAGCTGTGCCCTGGACAGCCAACCCTTCGTCTCTCCCCCACATCTCCTCAGTGAATTTGTGCTCTTCTCACTCACACATCTGAGGTTTTCTTTATATCAGATAAATTCTCCCATACCACATGAAATGTCTTTGTTCTCTTGCAGTATTTGTTGAGACGGATGGATTGTATACACAGAAAGATCATGGTAGGCATGTGAAAACACACCTAAAACTCAAGCCTACATTCATTTAGAATAGAGCTCAAGGGTTTTCTATTGTGGCTTTTTGGACTTCACACTTGCTTGCATGCTGTCAGTTATTGAAACTACAGCATGAATTTGTGAAAGGCCACATGTAACAGGTTGTGCCACTAGCTGGGGTTACTAAATGTTTTGGGTTTCCCAGAATATATCCTCTCTTTCTGCCTGGAAATGTTCTCTGGGTAGTAAAAGATAATTTTTACCATTTGTCTAGATAAGTCAGCCCAGAGAAAAGGTAGCTCTCTGGCTGCCAGATGTACAGCACCCCCAGGCAAGTGTATGTGCAGATCACCAGGTGGATGTATTGCTTCGTATAGTAAGTCAGACAGACCCCAAACGCATCGATCCTGTGGTGTATAGCATCTGTGCCACTCCTCTGTTGGGAAATCTGGGACAGAAATACTGGAGCTCTATTAGCTAAAATTCCTTGGGTTTACATTTTATTGTAGTACAGAAGTGAAGAATACAGAGATATTGTCCGGGAAGCCAG
>NW_010314182.1:0-15006 GCF_000700745.2 Antrostomus carolinensis
ATTCTATGATTCTATGATACTATGATTCTATTACCAGGAACTTCTTTATATCAAAGCTATTGCCACTCCTTTTTAATACATAACTTTGATTAAAGTCTAAGTATAAGACCCATTTTAGTCAGGGAGTTTGGCCAGCTGTTTGCTCTATGAGAAACAAGATAAATTATTATTCTGTCTAAGGAAAGACAACTTTGTAAGAAAATTGTCTACTATGAGTACATATGTGTGACCTTAGGACCAAGCTGTCTGTAGGAAAAAACAGCCCTTTAACACCCAGGAACACCAAAGAACATGGTGCCCAGGGTGAATTGTGGACAATGGATGTGAGATCAAAACATAATTATAGTATAATTGTGACTACAAAACTTACTTGCTCAATACAATTAAGTCACCCTTTAAACACTAGAGAAAGCACTCCGTTTCAACTTCAAGGGTAACAATAACTTGCCATTTTACCTAGTTCTCCATGCAACACAGTTACCTGGAGCATCTTATTGACAAGTCTAACCTACTCTAATGTGGTTACAGTGTCTGATGGTTAACTTTAGAAAAATATAATTATAATGTTCCTCTGATATAAATTAATAAAAAAATAGCTGCCGATTTTCTTTTTTCTCTTTCCCCCCCTCCCCCCAACTTAAATGTTTATTGGACAAATATATGCTGTTACAATAATATCACAACGGATTGTGGTTTTCTGGTATTTTATTCAGAAATGCATATTATGGCCTCATCTGATTGTCTTAATTTTTTAGGAAGTAGGACTCTGTATGATCTTTCTGTGGCACATAAAGATGCAGCTACTATAAATCAAAGAAATGGTGACATTACTGAAGGGAGAGAGACACACATCTAGCATTTTTCCTGACCTCTTTGCAAGAAAGTCTACAGTTTAATGAAATGAAATCTCTTTCAAGGGAATCCGAATGAGGCTGTCTCTGAAGCACTGTTCTGGGTAAATTATTTCAGCTGGCCTCTGAGAAGATTTAAGCCTAGGTCTCCAGTGTCGGAAGCTAAGGCAGGCTGCATTAACTACCTGGAGACCTTCTTATCCTAAAGCCAGAAGTTGCCTCTGAAATTGCTTGGAGTAAAAATGTTTTAGAGTCAGAAAAATATATAAACAAATTAAATAAGAGTCCAAGATCACTATGACTTTCCTATCAATAAAAATGTTCGCCTACTGAGGAATTTCCTGACCATAACGGGGAAAGAGATTAAAGTTGTTATTCACTCAAAAAAGACCAAAGGATGTAATAAGTTATTTTCTTCTTCTTAATACTAGTGATTACTGTTTATATTATAACAGTTCTTGTACTAAACACAACCTTTAGTCAGAAAACTTTATTTCCTGCAGTAAACTGAGATAATGACTGAAATTTATTTTTATGATAGTTTTCCTTAAGAATTTGGACATTTTTTCTTAAAAACTACTAAATCCATTGATAAGAGAAAAAATTTCAATAAATAATTTGGTTATTACTCAAGTAATTTTCTGAATTATTCAACCGACAGAACTACTAAAATTAAGGTTAAAAGGAGTTTTGTATAAACTGTTTACCAAGATAAAGCAACAGGTTCTTCTGTCACATCTTAGAAAATGGTAATATTATGCCTAAATTAAATGTTTTGAAATGATAATATTATGCCTAAATTAAATATTTTTACGTATATCCAAATCTGCTTAATATTGAAGAACCACAACATCACGCAGCTATGTAAACATGTATTTGGTTAGCCAATCTTTAAAATCATACATTTAAACAGTTTAATTGAAGCTGGAAAAGAAATTACTATTTAGGATACTCAAACTTTTAAATACAGTGATTTAAAAAGACACTACCAAACGTCCTCATCTCTATTAGACAGAATCACTTATTCTTCTGCAGTACTGTAAAGAGTCTGAACCCCTCACCAGAGAATACAGGAGAAAGGTCAACAATTATGCAAAACAAATAATGAGTTTAGAACAATCACCATATCCAGCTGCTGCAAAGTAAGCAGACTCTCTAAGACTACCTGCCAAATGCAGTTCTCTTTTCCCTGGGGGGATGACCAAGACCTTTCAGAAAATGATGCAGTAGGCAATATTTCTAGATACCCAGGGAAAATACCTACCACTATGTTTGAAAATCCAAGGTCCCTAGATGGTGATAATAGAAAAGGTAGTTATTTATTTTGGCAGATCAATTTTTATTAAAAAACCCTTCTTTTTAATAAATACATTTGTATTAATACTATAAAAATTAGAAGCTAAAAATGATTACCCCAAAATTTTCAGGGTTTCTTTTTGTTGAATGAATCACATTCTGCCCTCATTTACCTCCACTATTCAAATGCTCCAGTTTCTTGTCACTGTTTGCAAGAAGTTAGTTGTATAGTTATAAGTACAGGTATTGAGAGAATTAAATTCAAACTACCATCACATCAGAAATGCTATTGCCCTCTTTGAAGGGACAAAACCAGTATTTTGTGACTTATGTGTTCAATTTCTTTGTATTTTAAATGATCACTTTCACAGAGAGCTCTTCATACTGCTGCTTTTGAAATTTGGCGGGAAGCTTAATCAAATACTTTTGAATAACAATATATCTAAAGGAAGAATGATTCCATCAGGAATTCATGTAAGCAGAAGGTTCTACTAAGGTTATTGGTTAAATTGTATCTCCAGTAATCTCCATTGAGCAACAAAGTGAATCCTAGAATCTCAATTTACTCTCCCTCCTAACACTTGACTCCCTGAATAATCCTTCTCTCCCTTACTTAACATTTTTACCTTTCTGTACTCAGAAAAATGAGGAACCACAGACAGAGCCTAGCATATGGTACATGGAACTCTGCCAATGCTTCTTTTTTCTAATTTGAAATATCCTTCCTGCTATTTAAGTCTTTGGTCAGCCTTAAGAATCTTCAGCCATCCTTAAGAATCAGCTGTAATGCATTAGGAAATGAGACCTTAAGTGCAATTAAAAGCAGGGTAGGAACTCATCAGCTATTATTTATATTTACTTACTGATACTAAGAACCTGAAGGCAGGAACTACAAAACAGTAAAACATCCCAAGGCTATTCTTGAACCAGGAATATGAATAAGATGAACAGAAATACAGCAACAGGTTTGAAAGGGATACTTTTCTCTTTCTGCAGCTGCCAAGTATTATTGGAAAAGGGAGGTGAAGCTAGAGCAGAGGAGAGAATGATTAGGAAATGCTTTCCTGATGTTTCATGGCATGTCCTCTTGCTGGCTGTGAGCAGTGAATGAAATACCTGCAGAAAGCAGATCCCTGTATCCAGTGTGCCTGAAAATTGAACATTCTTTAGAATTATGAGACCAAGCTCTTACAGAGCAAAAAGAGGAATCCTTATCAAAGATAAAATACTGGAGAATCCAGATAAAGAAAATTCCTAGAGAAACATCTTATTATCGCCCAAAAAAATAAATTTAAAAAAAAAAAAAAGAAAGAAAGAAGGGGAAGCAGTAAAGGTTTAGGCCTTTTAGGCCCCCATCTAGGGTCCATGATGGATCATCATCTAGATGCAAAGAGAAGTAAAAACTACCTCTAAGTAGAAAGCTACCTAAAATTATGAATATTATATTTTGTCCCCGAGAAGTCAGTACTCTTACTTGCTTTGATTGCAGGCAAAAGCAAGTTTCTGTTATTGCTTGAGCCTGCAGTGTAAGCAGTAGCAATGTACAAGTATGATAATATATAATCAGTCTGTTTTAGCAGCCTAGGATAATGAGACCCAGTATAGCAGAGAATCACCGGGGTGGACTTAGAGATGCTGAGTGTAATGAGGACTTTGCACGGTTTCTTTGCTTGTTAAGTATCTCTATTAATCTATAGCTTTTGTTTGTGGACGAAACTCACTGTCACAGCCACTGAAAGTCATGGTCTGTAGGATTTCCATGAACTAGGAGGAAAAGGCACAGCATTTTCCTGAGGTGAAAGACTAATGAAGAGTAACCCTGGTTTCTCCTCCTTTAGAGTCAAAGAACAATAAAATAAGCCCTAGAAATATAGTGGGGGAAAAAAAGCTCTCAGATGATATTTCGGCTGTGTGACTTTCCCCTGGCTTCAGGATGATGAAAACAAGCTTAAATGCAGCCAGGTCTATTTTTCTCCTAGCCAGAAAATAAAGGTCTCAGAGCTAAAATGTCACAATGCTTCTTATTTTCAGTTTTCAGGTTGTAGTCAAAAGCTGAAGCTGACATTTTATCTTGAACTCTCATAAATGCAAGAAAACAAAGGAAATGCACAAAGGTGTGATAAATTAAGGACAAAGTATCCCTCAGACTTGCCTTCACAGGTCCTGGGTTTTGGTTGCTCATGACTGTTACTGGGCCTTGTGCCATTCAAGCCTTTGGAGTTTGTGTTGTCCATGCTGGGTGCAGCCAGCCTCTTCCACAGTGGCATCCAGGCAAGGAGCACTGGGGGTTCTTGGCCTTTGACCACATGCACAGATGCTTCTAGCTGCTGTGTCAGTTTCTTCTACCATCAAAGTTGAATATTCTTCCCCTCCGAAAGTGCTAATATTCCCCTCTAAGTGTACCCAGGTTATATACTGGGTGTTTCATTAAACTGAATGACATGCACCTTAGACACTATGATTATAATAATTTCCCCAAAAGTATTGGAATATTGCACACAGTGAAGTTCCTGATTAGACACTAATTTGTCTCCATGAAATAAAAAAATACATGCTAAGATTTATTAAAAGTTTGACTTCCTGCCATAGAGAACAATACTGGAGCCAACCTTTTCAAGGAATTTTCATAAGAGCAGTTAATAACAAAACAAGGGGAAACGGGTTTAAGCTTAAAGAGGGTAGGTTTACATTAGATATTAGGAAGAAGTTCTTCACTATGAGGGTGGTCAGAAACTGGAACAGGTTGCCCAAGGAAGTTGTGGATGCCCCCTCCCTGGAAGTGTTTAAGGCCAGGTTGGATGAGGCTTTGAGCAACCTGGTCTAGTGGAAGGGGTCCCTGCTGATGGCAGGGAAGGTGGAACTTTAAGGTCCCTTCCAACCCAAACCATTCTATGATTCTATAAATGCAGTTTTGATCAGTGTAGGTATTACACGCATTTTTCACCCTCAGTAGGTAGAATCTTGCTCCAGTATTCTACAGTTCTGTCATTTACTGATAGTAGGAATGAAGGAAAGAGTTAACTAGTGAATTCAAGCCTCTGGAGCAAGCACAGTGGCAAGTTCTACTCATGCTGATAATCCAGGAAGTAAGCACAAGCAATTTAGAAAGGGTCAAAGGCATTATTCCTTAATGTTAACAGCCTTCACTCTGAGACTGAGATGAGACATTGTGACAACTGTTCCTATTGCGGGGTGGTAAGAATTTTAAACAAGCCAGGAGCTTGCTATAATGCATATTTATAATTACTTTTAAATTTATGCAAATTATTTGCTCTTATGCCACATTTGTTATTTATGCCACTGTAATAGATACAAAAAAATCTTCGTATGCTTGTAGCTGGTTAAGCTTTTCTTATAGTAGCTTTGACTCCTCATTCTATTGTACAAGACATCCTTCTATCCATCAGATACCTTTGATACCCAGTTGCTGTTATAGGTTGAATAGAAAATCAGAGCTTTATGACAACAATAAAAGTTTTCTGTAAAATAATTTCCAATACCTCTTCTTATTTTTTAAAAAAATCTCACTTAAAATACAAAGACTTTAGCTTAGATAGCATAAGAAGAATGAAAAAGAACTGAGAAGCTACCAAAGTTCTGATACGTCAAGATATAAGTGGACATGAGAAGATAAACAGACAGGTAAAGTGTGGCAGGATACTTGCTCATCACTAAGCATAGGCTCTACACAAGGATGTTTAAAGAGCTGATACCAATATTGCATATTTCCAACCATTTTCCCCCATTTCTTCCCAGCCCCAGTGGAACACATCACATGCAATTTTTCCACTACTCTTCCTCATTCTTTTATTTGTTTTTTTCTTTTTTTCCAAGGCAGGTTTGCACATCATGATACCATGTAAGTCTGACTGAGTAAACTTAGAGCAATACTCAGCACAGAAATAAATGTAGTAAAAGTGATGCATACCACAACGCAGTCTTCTATCATTTTTTTGCCATTGTGCTTTGTTATGGAAAAAAGGAAGATAAAAAGAAGAAATTGAAAAGTGTTGTCAAGGTCACCAACATTTCTCTGGTACAGGATTTCCCCAGGTGAAATTATTTTAATTTACAAATTTGCAGAGATAAAAAAGGACCTGCTGTGAAAACCACAATATTCACTGTAGCGTGTGGTGCTGATGAGCTCCACCAGATGATAAAGCAAATTGAAATCTCACATTTCTTAGACCTTTCATTAGTGGGGGGAGAAAATCATGTGAAGAGTTATAATGTACTTAATGGTATTGCAGGGCTGATCTCACTAATTTTACAATTCTGTTATGTGCATAGGTTATCATACTAATTAGCTTCATCTGTAATATTAGGCATCTTAATAGAGGGCTTTCATGTTTCCTTTTACTTCAGTTCTAAAGCTTGCAATTTGATGGTTTCAAACTGCAATAAAACTCAAACCTCACAAAACAGATCAAAAATGGATAATTGGATTTTAAACAAACCACTCTGCTGTAGGCATGCCACCAAAGGAAAACTAGCACAAGAGAACTATCCAGTACTTCTCAAATCCAAGCAACTGAGGGGTACATCCCAGGAGTCAGAAAAAAATCTAGCAAGTGCCAGATACACCTTTCTATTTGCTTTACTCAGATTCATCCTGCAGGGTTCTGTGGTAAACAATGTCTCTTAAGACATAACCAGAGCTAAACTACAGAGTTAAGTTTTACCAAGTCATGCGACCAGGAGTGTATGCCTCCCATAACAGAAAGCAAGCACTAGATCTATTTATTCTTGGTATCAAGGCGTACATGTAGCAACTACTCAACAATGAAAACATGTAACACCCCCACATGTGAAAAACAGACTCCTAAAAAAAACCAACCTACTAACAAAAAAAAAGGACCCCTTTCATATTTTTTAATGACTTTGCTTCTTTTTGGTGTTGTTCCCAAGAAAATTCCATCAGATATACCTGGCAGCAAGCATTTCAAAGTAATCTCACCACTTGAAGAAAATACTGCAAAGGTCATTTTAAAATTCAGACATTTTCTATGGCTTAAGCTTAAATAAAAAATTATGTAACAGAATCTTATGATATGCTTGAGTTCTGTTAGAGGAAAAGTGTCTTGAATATTTACATTGACCCATATGTGGATCACCTGGTTCCAAATTAGCTGTGAAAGCAACAAATGACAGTTCCAGAAAGGAGTTATTCTTCTTTTCTAAACACCCTGTCACCACTTGGAAACTCACTCTTTCTTAAGCTTTTCATTTGTTGTTAGTCTACTCTCTCCTAATTATTTTTCCAGGACAGGAAAAGGTGACTTTTCAAACCTTTTTTTTTTCGCAGTGTCTTCAGAAAAGGTGGCGACTTTAGGATCAGTTTGACTCTCCCAAAAAAGAGTAATTTATATAAGCAAGAAGGCAGTATCTTTATGATACGTACACTTACTGCTTTAAAATAGTGTAAGAAAACCTCAGATAGCAACTCTCTGCAGGTTCACATCAGGTTTTGTAGTCAGTGTCCACTTTTTTACAGCTACACCAGTAGGAATATAAATATTTTCTCAGCTAGAGAAAACATTGAAACAATGAAACTTCTCTGGTGACCTCAGTGATCACTCTTTCAGAACTGAAAGCAGAAAACACCAAATAAGGGCTAAAAAATATTTTCAGGTCTATTACTACAAAATAAAGGATGAGATAATGGAAAAATCATAAGCATTTATTTTGATCTTGAGAGTATTAAAAACTCTGGAAATTATAGAAAACAGCCAACCATTTGAAAACAAAATTTTCCAGTTGGATGTGTAGTATTCTTAAATTATATGATTTTCTATACAGGGAA
Organism: Antrostomus carolinensis; assembly: GCF_000700745.2. Lineage (NCBI taxonomy): Eukaryota > Metazoa > Chordata > Aves > Caprimulgiformes > Caprimulgidae > Antrostomus > Antrostomus carolinensis. The sequence goes on from NW_010314182.1 coordinate 7,951, forward strand.
AAGAATCAAAAATAGTGCTATATTTGATTTGTCAGTGCAGGCTCATAACTGAGCATGCTCAAGTTGTTTTTGGAGCTCTGATGTGGTCAGGAAGGCATATATTATTTCAGTTGACTCATAAGAATCATTACATTAAGGGTAAGGCCTGCTGTTGTGTTTTGTATTAAATGGATATATCTGTTCTCATCACGACTGGAAGGTCTCCATAAAAAATGTGTCTGAAGGACACAAAGATATTTAGGTATGCTACTATAAGAGGGTGATTTAAGCTTCTTGCAGACTAAAAACTTCATTTCATATTCTCTTCAGGGTAAGTTTTTTTGTCATGTTTATGCCATAGGATGACATATTATGCCTAAAACAACAACTGCCTAAAAAGGCAGTTGTCAGAAGTTAATAGTTTTATTCTGGACATACTGTATGCCATGTAAAGGACTGGTATTTGTCAGCTGGATTGTGAAAATAAAACTGTGGGCTTTATTATCTAGAAATGGCATGGAATAAAGTCAATGAATACAGGAACAAGAGAGTATGAAGTAGAGAACAAATCAGTGGCAGTTCTCTACTTAAATGACCTCTGGGTTTTCAGATATCTATCAATCTCTCTTCAGGAGGTTTTGCACAGCTTCCTGTGAATAAAATAAGGTGAAGAAAAATATATAGCCCTGACTTTTGGAAGTCCTAGGTATTTCTCAGCTCTGTATAGAACTGAGAATGCAAAGTTCAGACTAAAAAAAAAAAAAAAAAAGACCTTCAGTAAGTTAATAAATCTTTTTTAAGATTTATGAGACCGGGAAAAAGGGAAACTGAGGATCCAAACATTTTTGCATACAGCTGGGAAATGGAAAATCTTTATAAAAGCTCAACAGTTAACCTTCTTTCTCAATCCTATGGAAGAAGACTCTGTTTGGGTAATGGTAAGATATGGTCTGTATAGTCACACTAGTTAAATGTGACCAAGCTTAAGACGATGTCTGTCTTTGTAGCTGAAGAGAAGGAAACTGAATAGTGGCTTTTTGTTCAAAATGACTAACCTCAAAAGGTACTCTGTGTCTTTCACCCCCGAGGGACTGGCTTAGCAGACTGCTGAACTAACCACTAATTGCTTTGTTAGATTATTTAATAAACCCTGAACAAACTCTCTTAGGGGATGCAGAAAGGGACATCTAACCAATCTCCCTCCACATGAAAATCTTTACTGGTGAAAACTGAGAAGGAAGAAAAAATGGCCCCATGTGAAATTATACTGAGGATATTTTGCAGAGTGAGACATACTCAACATAGTGTTTAATTAGCATGAATGTCATTTCACCCATCTATTTTTAGATTACTTATAAAAACTTGGGACTAAAACCTGTTTTCCTTGGGATCCACTTTGGAAAGTGACATTGCTTTCCTGTCTCTTACTACCCCATCTATTTCTTACATAAGTTGCTGCCAGCAAGAGAGGTACCAGCTGGAGGAGGGATGATGCTAAAAATGTTAGCAGGTTATGGGTCCGTTTGTTTCAAGTGAGTTCTCAAGACAGCAATAGCTGGCATTGTAGCTGGCAGAAATCCATTCAACAATCTCTGAAACTCTGGTGCAGAATGAAGGGGTATCATACTTGAAGTGATTCCAGTTTTGACACACACAAAAGAAAATGAAGCTAAATTAAAGCCTATCATCTATAAGGTAATTTCAGGCTGTGCTAAACAACTGCTTTAACTGGAAACATCAGCAAACTCAGCATATACTTAAGCACACTTCAGTACTGAGTCTTAATAGAAACTGCCCCAAAAAAGCTGGTTTAGATTCAAGACTTGGAGAAAAGCAAACAAACAAACAAACAAAAAGGCTAAGAAATGTGCTAGAGTAGTTTACCTCCTCTGAGCAGCCTCATGTTTGTTGAGGAAAAAGTGTTCTAAGATTTTCAGTCTAACCTTTGGTGGTTTTGGCAAGGACTTTGGAAACTGTTTCTTAATGTAAGAACAAAGAAAACAAATATGATATCATACTACCCGTGAAAGATACTGTAGGATATTTTATTGGACATGGAGGATCCAGCTGGGATGAACAGTTACCAAACACTGCCATTCATGCAGGAATGAAGCCCTGTGTAATCTGAAAGTTTGCACAGCTGCATCTTTTTGTAGCTCACTGCTAAATTGTAATACCCAGCATATGGGTCCTATTTAAAAGTTTTGTTTAAGATATTAAGCACATCTACAAATGGCCAAGGCAACCATGCAGTATGCACTTTGAAATCTAAAGTCCAATATGCTTTTACTGCTTCCTACTCTGACTTCTCTTTTCCTTCATATTTCATCACAGAAGCCAAAAATAACTATTACACAGACATGGAGTGTACCCAGTGTCATGTGATTTTGAAAAGTATGTTTTCATAACTATTTTTTAAAAATACTTTTATAACACTGTGAATAAAATCCTCAATGTTTAGTAGCCTGAACTCTAGGAAATTTAGGAATAAAACTCAAGTTATTGAAAAAAGCCTTTCTTCCATTAATTGCAGAGCAATTCAAAAAATTTGTAACAAGTATTTCCACAGGTGAGTCAACCCAAACTGTAGCATAACAAGAAAATAAGTGTTTTGGGCAATATTGAAATATCAGGTCCAGAGCACTGAACCTATTATCATTTATTGTTTTATATTTAAATTGAAAGGATGAGAGCCTGAGTACCTCAGTTAACCTCAGTTTTTAGGACATCTCTCAAACAAATCTGCTGCTATTAAAACATAACCACTTATTTAGGGTTTCAATGGTCAATATCACTGTATTAATTTTCTTCCAAAAATCTGTCAGAAACTAATTTCAATAACTAGATGCAATCCAACATAATGATCATACCATTCATTGCAAAATATGTTTATTCTTGCATTAAAATCCTCTTACTATTGGGCTCAGATATTACTGCTCCCAACAAGAATAGAAGCAGTTGAATTGTACCTATGCCAATCAGTAGATGGCCAGGCATTGTGTTGAATGCCATTCCCCCGTGCATGTAAAAAGGCAAAAAGAACAAACATGCTATTGGAGTTTTTCTGATGTCCAGCCGTGGCTACAGGTTCAAGCAGGCCACAATGAGAAGTGTTTATGAGGAAATCAGATATGCCAATTCAGCATCAAACCTTCTCCATATTTTGCCAAAGAGCACAAATAAAGCAGCCTAAAGGTTGCCTTGAATTCTACTGGCAGACAAGCTATGGACACAAAGGCCTTTACGGCCTTTTTATGCTCCCTTTCACAGCATACATTTGCGCTATCCAGCCAAACACTAGTATCCAACTTAATAAATGTGGAAATGGTGGTAGGTAATGGAGAAATTTTTTTGTAGTTTGGAATGAGATTTGAGAACCTGTTCCCTCGTTGGAAGATTTTTGGCTCACTGCAGTTTACAAGAAAAGTTCATATTATAAAGTAAAATGCTGCTGTGGTAATTGACTGTAGTATAAATACAATTTTCTAATGTGTTCTACGATTCTGCCAACTTTATTTTTCTAGCTGGCCTTATACTTTATTGACCATTCGAATAGAATATGGAGAGTGTCCTTTATTACTTCATGCAGAAAGATATTTCAAATTTTTCAGTATAAATCCTGTGCTATCTCAGTACTGTTTCTCTGCTGCAGTTCAGTCATCTGAATAAGAAATAAGCTTATGCTGGTGTTAGGGTTTAACTAGCAATGAATTTCACTTTATTGCAATATTTATGAAAGCTTTTTAAGCAGAAACCTGCCATGTGGCTTCAGTCAATATTTCTTGAGGTGAAAGACTCTAAGAAACTGTGGAGTTTTACATTCTTTCTTAGTACCTTACTTTCCTTTTTCTTTTTCCTCTTCAACTGTTTCACTGAGTCTTACGTTAGTGTCACAATGGCCATGGAAAGTTATTTTTGCTTTTTAGCAAATATGTCTCGGTGTTTCCTATAAGATAAGCAAGAAGCTTGGAAACTGGGACCAAGAAGCCCCAGGCAGAATTTCTAGGCCATTGCAAGCATAGCTATTATTACCAATGGTACAATAGCTGTGGGAGTTGTTATTCAACCTTATCCAGTTGCAGTTAGAGCTCTTAAGAACCAGTTTGTAAGCATTTCCTTTACTGAGGGATGTTTCTTGGGACTGACAGGAAACTGTGGATCTTGAGCAGAGTTTTCAAAACCACTCCCTCTCCTTTTCACAGGAAGAAATTGGCTGTGAGAAGAGGATAGAAAACATTAGCATGGCAGGAAAATAAACTGTGGTTGATTAATGACCTATAAGTATAGTAGAGACTGCTGGTTCAGAGCATCTTCTGAGGTGTCTTGCACTGACTAATAACTCCTAAGTAGCCAGTAAGATTCTTCCAGGGCAAGAATCTAAGTAGCCAAGATTCTTGCCCTGGAAGACGTCTTGCCCCTGTCTACCAGGGCAAGATGTTCCAAGATTTAAATTAATTTTTAAGATAAAAAGTTCTGGTAATCTAATATCTGAGGAAAAATGAAATTTTAGGCACAGTCTGGATTAAGTATAAGTTTTCTTTTCCCCTAGTAGAATTCTTCATTGTAGCCTGCTTAGACAGCCCTGAAAAACAGGATCTGTTTTCCTGATCTCCATCTTCCAAGGGATTTATCGTCATCACCGGATTTTCCATCCTGCTCACTCTTATCTACTCTTCTACTCTCTCTGTGAGCCATACGTATTGTTATTTCTGCTTGAAGCTGAAGAAGGCTAGAAAGCACCAGCCTAGTCTTCCCAGGAACTGCATGATTAGGAACCTCTCCAGCTGTGAATGAGATCCCCTTTGTTCTAAGGAGCACACACAGGACCTCAGTATTTAGCCCAGAGAGGGAATAGTTTAGCTGTCTGGTTTATTACAGGTATGAAATCCTTCCCTAGCTTTGTATGAAAACGCACTGGTTGTTCTGTTTTGTGCTCACCTTGTCAACATCTGCTTTATGGAAGGTGTAGCCTGAAGATATCTATCACAGTAGGACTCCCAGAGAAGTTGAAATTAGAGACTTCTAAAACATCAAATCCCAAACATACTTTGTTGTGATATGTTATCTGAGCTTCTGCTGTAAGAAAACTTTAGGTGCCACACAGTTCTTAAAACTGCCCAGACTGCAAGACAGATCACAGGCCAAAGCAGTCATATCAGCAGGACAACAAGCACCACTAGATGCACTAATGCAGTCCTTTGTTCAAGGAAAAAAGTAGCTCCCTGAAACTAGCATTTCAAGGACTGAGATGTCTTCATTAAGTTGCACTGCACCTTGTAGGCTGAACATGCCAGGTCAGATCATTTTCAGTTCAACTGTGTCTGCACTGCATATTACACAGTGTAAAATATAACATAACTATGAAGAGAGTTGCTATCTTTTTTAATCAAGCCTCTTCTAAATACAAGTTCAACAAACTTAATTTCAATCTTGCTCCTTGATCACTAGAAGGCAATTAAAATCTAGAAAACTATTGTTTTCACCTAACATTCACTTTCATTGTACCAAGAATAAATCACAGAATAATTTAGATTGGAAAGGACCTCCAGAGGTCATCTAGACCAACCTCCTGCTCAAAGTAGGTCTATAGAGATCAGATTGCTCAGGGACTTGATCAACTAGGACCACTGACCATCACTAGAGACAAACGATGTACCACTGTAGCATTTAAACATAGAGGCCTGGATGACAGGAAAAAAAAGTCACAGAATTTAGAATTCACTTTGATTTAGCTTTGTTACATTTGCAATGCTAGTAAAGGTTAAAAACACATAGTTGAAAGTTATTATACAGTTATACATATAACTTTGAACTCATGCCACACACTCAAAGTCTTTGGAGTGCATTAGAAAATCCAATAAATTTCCAAGAGGAAATATATAAAGTGATATAACCATAAACTGATGCTGTGGTTTAACCCACAACAGGACCATGTGGTCCTGCACTCAGGCTCCCCCTCCGCAGCCCCAACCCGGTAAGATGGGATAGGAGACACAACAAAGTGGACATGGGATTAGGAATGAAGGACAGGGACGGCTCACTCACCAGTTATGGTCATGGGCAAAACAGACTCAACTCGGGGAAAAAAAATCAATTTAATTCATTACCAGTCACCCGAGTAGCACAGTGAGATGTAGAAACCACATCTTTAAGACACCTTCCCACCACCCCTCCCTTCTTCCCAGGCTAAAATCACTTTGTTCCCGATTTCTCTACCTTCCCCCCCAGCGGCACAGGGGACAGGAAATGGGGGTTTCAGTCAGTTTACCTCTGCCACTCTTCCCGGCATCAAAGTCCAGGAACAAGATGTTTCAAAGCAAGCTTCCCATGGAGTCACAGACCTCTTCAAGAACATCTCCTGGTTCCAGCATGGGGACATCCATGGGCTACAGACTGGCCTCTGGTCCAGTGCACCTCCTCATCCCCCTGCTCTGGGGGTCCACCCCCACTCTGGCATTGAGGTACTCTGGGGTATCAATTTCAGTCACACTTGCCCTTGGGCTCAGCTTCCCTGCTCCAGTATGGAGTCCTCCATCGCCTACCTGTGGGTCTCTGCTCCACTGTTGAACTTCCATGGGCTGCAGGGACCTCCTTTGCCTTCTACTCTATGCAATGGAACTGAGTGTCTGAGGTTCTCTGTCCTCTTCCTCCTCCTTCTTCCTCCTGGCAAAGAAACTCTCTCCTTGTTTACGCCAATAGTGATAAAAACAGGTGTAAAATATAGAAACAGTAAACACAACGACTAGAGATTTCGGCCATGTCAGAAAGGTGGAGCATCAGGGGTAATAATCTTGGAGGTGTGATAGTCTCCGTGTGGGCCACCACTTCTCTATTCTCTAACTCCATGCTACTGGCCCAGTAACCCCAGCATCTTCTACAGTTGCTTCAACCTCAGCAATAGACACTTGAGTGATGCACAGTACAATTGCTCACCACTTGCCGACAATGATCCTGGAAGAGGGAAAAGGAACTCCAAAGCCGAAATCACGATCCCAGAAGAGTGAGCCGAGTGATTCCTGAGAGAATCCACCCCTTTCTGGTCAGTCTCAGTGTGAGGAACTGCACTGTGGACTTGTC
>NW_010314183.1:0-11263 GCF_000700745.2 Antrostomus carolinensis
TTCTTCTTGCCCTTTTTGAAGATTGGAGTGATGTTGGTTATCCTTCAGTCTTCAGGCACTTCTCCCATTCTCCAAGACCTTTCAAAGATGATAGAGAGCATTTTAGCGATCAGTTCTGCCAGCTCCTTCAGCGCCCATGGCTGCATCCCATCGGGGCCCATGGATCTGTGTATATTGATTTTGTTTAGGCTGTCTCTGATCATCTCTTCCTCAACCAAGGGACAGTGTTCCTCTCTCCAGACACTCTCTCTTCCCTCTAACATCTGAGATTCCTGAGAGGCACTTTTAGCTGTAAAGACTGAAGCAAAGGTGTTCAGTATCTCTGCCTTCTCAGCATCTCCTGTTACCGGGGCACCCGCCTCATTCAACAGTGGGCCCACATTTTCCCTCTGTTAAATGAGGTGGGTGCCCTGGTAACAGGAGACGCTGATTCCATTGCCAGATTCAGCTCCAAGTGGGCCTTAACCTCCCTAGTTGCATCCCTGCAGACCATGACCACTTTCCTGTATTCCTCCCAGGTGGCTAGACCCTTTTTCCACATTTCATGGATCTTCCTCTTCCTTTTGAGTTTTTCCATGAGCTCATTGCTCATCTACGTGTGTTTCCTGCCACTCCTGCCTGATTTCTTTCTCCTAGGGGTGCACCAGTCTTGGTCTTGGAGGAGATGGTGCTTGAACGTTAACCAACTCTCTTGGGATCCCTTACCTTCCAACACTCTATTCCATGGGATACGCTCAAGTAGGTCCTTGAAGACATTGAAGTTGTCTCTCCTAAAGTCCAGGGTTGCAACCCTACTTATTGGCTTGCATCTTCCACAAGAATGCTTGAACTCCACCCACTGTCACTGAAACCCAGACTGCCCCCAACCTTTTCATCCCCAACCAGCCCTTCCTTGTTAGTAAGAACAAGGTTCAGAATCACACCTCTCCTCTTTGGGTCTTCCACTAACTGTGTCAGAATGTTATCCTCCATGCATTTCAGGAACCTCTTGGACTGGCTATGTTGCTTTTCCGACAAGTGTCAGGGTGATTGAAATCTCCCATGAGAATCAGGGCCTGGGATCTTGAGGCTACTCTCAGCTGCCTGTAGAAGGCCTCATCCATCTCTTCATCCTGATTAGGTGGCCTATAGTAAACACCCACAACAATGTCACCTATGTTAGCCTGCCCCTTAATTTTCACCCATAAGCTCTCCACTCTTTCATCATCCATCTCTAGGTGGAGCTGGATGCATTCTAGTTGCTCTCTCACATAAGGGGCAACCCAACCACCCCACCTTGCTGTCCTGTCTTTCCTAAAGAGGACATACCCATCCATGACAGTTTTCCAATCATCCGAGCTGTCCCACCATGTCTCTGTGATCGCAATGAGGTCATGGCTCTGTGACTACATACAGGTCTCTAGTTCTTCCTGTTTATTCCCCATGCTGTGGACATTTGTATACAAACACTTAAGAGAGGAGAAGGGAGTGGAGCATCCAGGTATCCCCAGGGAGATGCAAGAGGACCTCCTATAGTTCTGCACACCCTTGAGGTGACTGACCTTCTGGCTCCAGTCATGGGAGGCAGTTAAGGAAGACTTGTTACTCTGACAGTTAGCCCGTCCCATTCCCCAGTCTACTGCAATGGCATAAGCATTGCTACTAGGTCATCCAGCTTGCTGCCAAAGATTGCTTTGCCTCTTCTAGACAGGTGGATCCCATCCCTCCCTAATAGATTATAATCTATATAGGAAGTCCCATTATCATAGAAACCAAAACCCTCGCTTCGATGCTAGCCACGTAGCCAGGAGTCTATGTGCATTATGCATTTATTTCTGGCTTACCACCTCCCTCCAACAGGCAGAATGGAGGAGTAAATAACTTGGGCACCAATGTTTTTCGCTTGCCTACACTTCCATCCACCGTCATCAGTCATTTTACTACAGGTTGACATTCACTATCAAAGTAAAAATATCTGAAGTCTTCTGTCTATCAATCAATAGTTAGCACATCAAAGAGGTTCTTTTCACCAAACCCACTGGCAATTTTTAGTTTGTGATTGTGCATTTAATGTATGCTTTTGAGCATTCTAATGGAAAAATTATCTCCCAACATTTACCAAGTCTCCTGCTCCATTTGTGGAAAGCAGTGTTGGTAACATTCATCCTACTGATCTTAAACAGTCAGCATGGATGTTGAAGAGACCTGTCTCTCTTGACTGATAACAGGTTAAACAAAATGGATTTCTTAGTCTAATTTCCCCAATTTAGATCAGGTGAAATTCACATTTCAAGGTGGTGTCTGCCATTTCACTATTCTCTGGGCATTGCACTGTTGTCCTCCAGGGTGACATAAATTATTTTAGACTTAACAAAATGAAAATTAGATTCATATATTTTGCACTTGAACATGGAAATGGATGTGTAACAAAGTATAGATAGTAAGTTGCATAAGGACAATTTAAAATTAATAATATGAAGATATGTGAAATTGCAGAGTATACATAACTACATTGGATGAATTAATTAAAGAATAATACCAGCAATATTGAGTAGCTTGTTAGTTAATCATAGAATCATAGAATTGTTTTGGTTGGAAAAGACTTTTAAGTTCATCAAATCCAACCATAAACCTACCACTGCCAAGGCCACCTCTAAACCATGTTCCTAAGCGTCACATCTACATGTCTTCTAAATACCTCCAGGGATGAGTATGCGTCTAAACCCTACCAAGATCCAGAAACTTGTGTTTCTACTACCTATATCTACAAGAGGTTAATTTAAGGGTTTCCAGATTTGGGAACTGGACTCTGTTCAAATAGAATTGCACATGATGTTGTTGCTGCCCTTCAGAGAAGTGTGGGGAAGAACTTCATCTAATTGTAGTTAATAGATAATAATTAGATATTAGGAAGGAGTTCTTTACTGTGAGGGTGGTCAGACACTGGAACACGTTGCCCAGAGAAGTTATGGATGCCCCCTCCCTGGAAGTGTTTAAGGCCAGGCTGGATGAGGTTTTGGGCAACCTGGTCTAGTGGAAGGTGTCCCTGCTGATGGCAGGGGAAAGGAGCTAGATGATCTTTAAGGTCCTTTCCAACCCAAACCATTCTATGATTCTATAATACAATCAGTCCCAGGAATGTGAGATGTAGTGTCATCAACTTTTTTGCCTGCTTGGACATGCACAAGGATAAAATTCTGATTTCTGCCACATGCTGTGTGGCTCCCCAGAGAAGTAGTGAGCAGAGCTTGCTGTAGGTGGCATTTAACAGCAGTACAGAAGGCATAATTTCAAGTTTTGTTGAGCTTGGCTATTCTACTTTACAGAACAACTTTGCCTTTGCCCCAAGGAAAGATCAGCTTTGTATAAACCATTTTCTGCTGTTACTGGTTGAGACAACATACACAGGCAATCTGTTCCAGAACTTCGTCATCCTCACTTGCAGTATTACTCTTACAGTAGGGTTCATCTTGAGATTCAGATGTACATTTAGGTATATACAAAGCAGACATCTGTATGTAAGCTGAGCATCTGAGCTGCTGTTATACTCTGAAAATCTAGTCAATAGAGTCAGTGGAGTCCAGGGACTTATTCAGCTGACCTAGAGTGTCAAGTCTTGTCTAAGATGAACAGCTCTCTAAGCTCCACTGAATATGATGGTAGCCTGGCTACCTAGCTTATGTGTGGATGCCTGTGTTTTCATTACTCACATGTAAGTGTGTGAATCTGAAGCTGTTTCATATCCCTTTACATCTCACATAAGTCCACATTTCTTAAAATTTTTAACCACATGTTCTATCCAAAGTAACCACAAGGAATAATTTGCTTTTTATACTTTTCACATATTTGAAGACTGTTTTCATTTTTACCTTTAGTTCACTCTTTTCTGACCTAATTTACCTCCATTTGTTTAACATCTCTCCATAGGACCTATATTTTGAAGTTCTAACTGTTCTCATTGCTCTCTTCTGGAGTCTCTCCAACATCTTCACACCTTTATTGATGTGCATTGACTAAAACAGATTTTAACAGTATTTCAGCTGAAGCTTGACTGTGGAAAGACTCTTACGTGGATGTCAGTCCTCTTTATTCAACCTAGTATGGAAAATTAAAAGCTGTGAAATGAGTTCCATGAATATTGAATTATTCCTTATGAAGTAAAATTACTTCAATTGAAGTATCTTACTTGCTTATGTGCACTTTAATATACCTTAGAATGTCATTTCATTACTTTCCTTCAAGACTGGTGATTCAAATTGTAAGTCCTTGAGTATTACCAGAAATTTGAGCTAGATCTCCAAAGGTATGGAGCTATCAAAGAGGAATAGAGCAAGCTTATTTTCTGTCTATGTTGAGAAAGGAGAGGCCCTTCCTCCAATTGTTTGAGTTGAGTATTTTGAGCAGAGGAATAAATTGTCATTCATCTTAATAAGACACTTAATTTGAAGAGACACTTGAAACTGAAGACATGTTCCACACGTGATTGTTTCCTGTTGTCTTAAGCAGCCCCCCTCACAATCTTGGTGTTGTGAACTTTACTGGAACCTAACAAGTAAGAAATGTAGTGAGAAATATTGTGACATCTGAATCTAAATTGTGTGTCTAGGTCTTTTATCTCTTCCTGAATCAGATCTTCCCCTTTATTATTATACAATTCTTAGGTATTTTGATAGTCAAGGGGAATATCAGCAAAAAAAGACTTGGTCTGCTGGCATGCTGGCAAAGTCTCTGTCCGAGAGTTAACACTGCTTCAAAATCCCATTTCAGCATCTGTTATATCATGCATTGGATGTGCTGACCACGCTCTTCGCAGTTTATCTGTTGACAAATCCTTAAGGCTGTAGCACTGACATCTGTCTAACCATTTGGTGTCCCAGCTTGGTTCTACTTGGTGCATCATGATGCCTTTGAAAGAGCTCAGAAAGACATAAACAGGTAAACAGAGGCTATACATACGGTTAACATTAAAATGAGAAATACATGTTAGACAAAATCAGGCTGACAGCAAAGCTCTGTATGTCAGCTTTACTATGTTATATGTATTCAGTTGTTTTCTCTCAGCTAACATTGTAAGTCACACAAAATACACAGACATAAAGTTTACTTTGAAATGTAGATACCTTTATCGGAGAGAAAGTTTCATAATACCTTTGAAAGTCTTTTATGGTTATAATGGAATTGAGAGTATATTTAGAGTAACCAATAGCAAGTAATTTAGCAATTAAAATGCAGCTTCAACAAATGGAATGATACAATACTAACAAGATTAGAAAGCCTGAGACGTTTTTTATATGCAGAAACATGTGGAAAATAATTTCTAATCCACAAAATGCTTGAAGACTGCATTTATACAAAAAAAAAAAAAAAAGGAACAAAATAAAGAAGAATGATGTGTGTGTATTTGCAAATATATATCTAATCTCTTACAGTCCAGATTCTGCAGTCTTGCTAGCATCCTTTTGATCCTGAATATGAAGTGGTTTTCTTCATATTCACTATTGGAAAGAGATGGAATACATATAAATGTCTATATATACATAACAGATACAACGCATCCCTCTGCATCCCATTTTGATCACGTGGTCAACATTCATTAAATTTCTATGTTTTGGGTTTTTACTCTTTGTGATTTAAATGTGTGGTGGTTTGGGTGGATTCACCCCTTTTTGCTTGCAGCTTGCAGCCAAACACAGCCTGCTCTCTCACCCTCCCCCCTACCCCTTGCCCAGGGAGTAGGGGAGAGAATTGGAAGGAAAAGGGCAAAGAGACTCATGGGTTGAGATAAAAAACCCTATTTATTAATTAAAATAAAGTGATAATGATAACAACAGTGATAACAGAATATACACATGAGTGATACACAGTGCAATTGCTCACCACCCACCAACCAATGCCCAGCCTGTGCCAGTCAGCGATCCTGGAGCCCAGACAGTCCCGAAACTGAAACTCCAGAAGAGCGAACCTGAGTGAACTCCAAGAGACTAGCCCAAATTTCCACTCAACTTGGGTTACTATACTGACATGATGTGATATGATATGGAATATCTCATTGGCACATCCAAATGCCAGTTCTGAGTTTTGCTATTCAGTGCACTTCCCCCTCCCAGTCCTAATGCAGCTGTGAACCAGTAAAACATGATGACCTTGAGCTCCAGCAGCAACTAATAACATTAGTACTTCTATCAACGTTCCTCTCATAACAAGTCTCACACTGAAACTAAACCACAAATATTCTGATTACTAAGAAGAAAATTAACTCTGTCCCAGAAGAATCAGGACAAAATGCCATAATAATTAACAAGCAAATAATCAGCACAGGACTTCTGCTTATCTCTAGAGTTGCCTGAAACGACAGAAATTTTAAGTGCGAAAAGTAGTTTTACTGAATTCTCATAAGAAAACGATGGCAGAAGAAGTGGATCATTAAAAGCTGTATTTAGAAAGTGGATACTGTTGCACAAATATCAGGGTCAACAGAGCTCATAATGAGGGAAGCCATCCATGTTGTTTCTGTGGGAATGGTAGAAAGAAAGAAAACAAATGGTATCTAAAAGGAAGAAAATAAGGAGGGTGGATGGAATTTTTAAAGGTCCATCTGGTACTATTGTTTGTCACAGTTAAGCTGTTGAATGATCACCATCTTATGATACTCTTGTTGGGCCGTGCCTATAGAGCTTTCCTGGTAAGGAAAGCATAGTAAGAAAAATTAATAACATATGTAGACTATAGCTTGTTGACATAAAAACTAGATTCTTATTGAATGTTTCTGCTGCATGTAAAATAACATAAAGATTGTCTTAAACAGAAAATTAAAAACATTCCCTTCTATTTTAATAGGTTAGACTACTGAAGTTTTCTTATGCTTAGAATATATTTCTTGCTTGTGAATGCTTGTGAATAGTCTTTTCCTGGGGTCTGCTTTAATTATTTCAAAACTTCGAAGGCTGTGCTTGCTGGTTTCAAGTTTCCCATGGGAAAAAACAAAAATCCATTGGTGCTTTGAAATGCATTTAAATTTAGTATTTTTGTTGAAATTCATAATTAAGATATGAATCAGTGTAAAGGTACTTAATTATAAAGGATGATAGTTGAACATAATTGATGATAACTCTGTCTTCACATAGTCATATGCCACTCCTATAAGAGTGAAAGCAAGACTTGTACAAATATCTGAAAACAAAACTGAGTACTAAAGAACACAGGGTTGTCGTATAAATAAAAATAGGTAATTTACAAATTATTTATTTTCTCACCTCTTCCTTATTTTAGTAAACACAAGAACTTCCAGTTTACTACCATAAGTTTATAAAAAGTATATACCTGCTTCTGCATCACACTTCCTACATTTCTGTTTGATCCCATCTCTTTGTAGGTGCTTCTGGATACAACTAGATTTCATAGCATATCAGATTCTCACTTGGATCCTGATTCATGGTTGTGCAAATAAGATATGAGATTGGAGTTCACCATGATTTCTTTCCAATATTTAATTTTTTATGGAAATCAGTGCACAGAGTAATGAAGAGTGCGTAAGCGCTGCTATGTATTTTAGATTTTGTGGTATTACAGTTTGGGATGAAGCCAGTTGGCACACAGGGATTCAGGAGCAGAATTTCAGCATTTTACTAGTTTAAATGTACTTTTCTCACATGTACAGATCCTGTGACTGCTGTCTCTTTTATTTTGATGATTAAAACCCACTCTTTTCTCATTAGTATTTGATTAGTTTTTAAACTCTCTCACCCTGACCTGGGGATGTTTTCTTATTTGTACAAGGCAAAAAGTTCTCAGCCCTAATGATTGAAGACCTTTTCTTAGTTATTAAGCAGCATCTGTTTTGTCAGTATTACTGTAGTTCCAACATAAATTTATTTTCTTCACTATCATTGGGTGACATTGTTCATATTTATTGAATTACGGGAAAAATAAAACTTAACATGCTTCAGAAAGAACATAAAACCAATTAAGAACAAAGATTTTTAATATTGGAATGGAGTGTATTTGATGCATTAGAAAATTAAAAGGAACTTATGCTCCAAAAGCCACCAGAAGCATATTATGGCTCTAATCCAACAAATATTTGTGCACACATGTAACTTTTCTCATGTGAATAAGATTAATAACATATCTAATTAGGATTTTTAATTCAGGATTCTCTAGGAACTCTTAAGAGACAAGAAAGATATAGCTGACAGTAATGTTTTCTGGGAGATCATGGCCTTTTTTTCTTTATATTTATGCTCACCTAACCAGATACCCTGTGGAGATTATATTTTGCATAAATTTTGCTGGAAGACTGTCTTGGCTCAATAATACATCTTTCTTCTTCCTTATCCATTCCATTTTCAGATCTGACTTTTCTATTTTGCCACCAAGAACATTAATTCTAAGATCTGTGCAAAATACTTGCATAACTTAAATTATACGTAGCTTTTTCCTCACATCTGATAACTCTACAAAGTGCAAACATCTTATTTAAAGTATTACAGAAGAAAACATAAAATAAATTATAGTGTCACAGTTTGAACCTTGTATTTGCATTTTGTATTTGATAATTCCGACCAACCCCAAATATCCTAGTGGAAGATATACTTTTGAGAACAGTAAGTATTATGTTCAATAAAAGAATTACTGGATGCAAGTTAGCCTATAGAGAAAAGAGAAATACTGGATGGTCAATTAAGTTCTAAAAACCAACATTTATTTATTTATTTATTTATTTATTAATCAAATATCTGTATTTTGGTTTTAGTTGGTAAAGGCTGATAAGCTGGATCACAGCAACTGATGTTCCTATCTTTATAAGGCATCTCAATATAGTCTGAAAGGAACGTTTCTGTAAATAGTACCTTAGAGTGAATAGGATAATCTATTTTCAGTTATCTTTATATCATCAAATTAGTTGAAAATGCAGCTAGGATGATTTGTTGAAAAGGTTTTTCAGCTAATGTTTTTTCAAAAGCATTTCAGCTCAGAGATAACAGCTGAAGTTTTCTCTTAAAAGTTTCTACTAATGTATGAAACTTATCTGGAATTAATAATTGCAGTAATGGAGTTATACCAATTAGTAAAAAAATTGTATATATGACCATTACAAATATGTAGGGATCCCTTCTTGGAAAGTATATAGAGTTTTTTGGTCATGTACACATGAAGACTGCTTTCTAGGAAAATTTAGGATGTTCTGCACGGAACTCAGAATCCTAAGTATATGGTCATGAATAATTAGAATACAACCTCAGAAAAAATAAAAATACAAAGTTATTTCTAAAATCAGACCGTTAAAATTGTAATTTGATATGCCAGCTAGCTAACAGAAATCACAGACTGTGCCAGTTGCACATCTAACTGCCACTATGTACATGCAACGTTTGCTTGCATTGTATAAATAGCTTCATTATCTGTAGACATTTCCTAACAGGTAAGCTTGCTGAAAAGCCAACCAAAGAGGACTTTCTTCAAGGGATGTATAGTTTAACTGGCTAGTATTAGGAAACTGCTGCTGCCAGAGTGTCATGGAATGCAAATAACTGATGCAAATGACTTCACTTTTGCAGAGGAGATAGTTAGATCACCTGATATGATTACTGTGTAACCATGCCTATCAAGAATTTTTATGAATATGATAGTCTGCCGATGATGACTTGTATTTGTCTGGAGGAAACTGTCTGTATTCAGAAAATATAATGGGTATGCACTGAAATGAGGAATGGACAGATATAAGAATGGAAAAGGTGCACCAGTTCTGGAAGCTGTCCTTCATCCAAGCTAAGAGAACTTTGCTTAATAATCCTCTGTTTTCTGGGTTTTATCCTTAACTCATGTGAAGCAATTTAGTCCTGTTGCCTAAAATGGAGCTATGCCAACCTACTCCAGCCAAGAGTCTAGCTACCCTATGTGCTCATCTGTGTAGGTAAGGAAGGTGGTATGACATGTGCTTCACCCTTGAGGTTTAAATGGCTAGCTGCAGTTGTTGGGTTACTGTAACAACTTAGGAATGCCTCAAAATAACAACTCTCTCAATGATTTATGTTGCACTGTTGCTTGAGCTTTTTTTGATTTTGAATAAAAAATGTTTGTACTCAAAACTAACTTTGAAAGATAACTTGACAATCTTGATTTCAAGTTCTTGAAGGGGACAATAATTTTGTGTAATAATCTTGGGTTTATATACTATTAGTGATTCATCATGTTTATTGTCAGGTCAGCTAACAGAAGACGGAAGATGCAATGTATCTAATTTAAAGAAACGTCTAGTATGAAATACCATGCTGTGTTGCTAAACTTTATGTTCATCTGAGTGGTTAAGTTGTAGCTTGATATTTTGTCAGTGACAGTTTAATTTCTGAATCAGTGTAATTGTGAATGATTTTTAGTTAGTATAATGTTTTTATTCGGTGTTTAATGGAATCATTACTAATTTTCAGCAAATATAATTTAAAATTATGTACAGTCAGAGGAATACCAAATCACAACATAACCTATGTCTTTATATGTGAGAAGTTCATTAGGAATATTCACTGGATGGTCAGATTTTTTATTGTAACAACTGACAACATTTGTTACCAGACATTTGATATCAATAACAAATCTTTTTAATTTTTAGAGTTTGCTTTATGACACCATTTTGTAATATAAGTAATTTAATTTTTGCTTGCATTAAGATGTGACATGATTTAGAGAAGCATACAGAAGTGTCCTAGTATCACACTATTATCCATTTATCAGCTAAAACCCAGCATCTCTTCTGTGGTTTTTTTTTTGTTTTTAAATAATGAGCTGTCAGTAGTTAATTCAAATATTAGATAATTTATGTAAAACTGATCTTAACCAATGCACATTTAATTTACTTTAAGGAGGATGCTAAAAAAACAAAGAAAGCACCAAGTCAGGAAATGCTAAAATGTAGGTTTTCTGTAAGGACTTCATTATTCTTCTTGTATGTTTGCATTAGGATATAATTTTTAATTATGCAATAATTATGAATTCTGTTAGGATTCAGCCTTACTCAATTCTTATGCAAAAAAAAAATCAATAAATTAAGTTGTGAATCTGACAGTTGTCTATACTTTATTATCTACTAATAATACTCCTTTGATATTATATTGATTTATTTTTTCCTTGCAATGTGCATGCATACATACATATAGATCTATAATTTGTACATATAGGCAGAATTATGCAATATAAAATTCACATTACAGGATGCTGTTAAGAAAAAAATTGTTGGAGTTGCATAATGAAGAAACACATATGATTCCTTTATTTGAGCTGCTGTAGGGAA
>NW_010314183.1:11283-24982 GCF_000700745.2 Antrostomus carolinensis
GATAATGAAATTTTAAGCAACTGCGAATGTTTTCTAATTAGACATATCAAATCTAAAGTCAAGCAACTACTCTGTTGTCTCACCACTGATTTGCAAAACCATATTCCATTGGAGAATATAATATAGTAAAAATTGTAACATTTCACAACTTTACACTGATTCAAAATAACTGAGAAGGAAAGCCAAGAAAATACCTCCTGGTAATAACAAAATATCCGTTTCATTTTTTTTTTTTTTTTTTTTTTTTTTTTAAATAAAATGCTAATACTGCTTTGCAGAATGGCTTTCTGATTCTATTTTTTCAAATGTTGTGTCATGTACTAGCATACATATTTAAAATATCAATTTGAATTTTTTTTCTGTTTCATCATGTGTCATTTTTTTCAATCACTTCGTATAGGGAATTCATTTTCAAAAAGAACTGTGGAACATTAAGGTTTCTTTTAATTTTGGAACAAGGGAATCACTCTGAAAATAATGTCTCATTTGCTATGAAACAAAGGTTTTGTGTAAATTTAAATGATGCTAATAATGATTTGAAAATATACATTGTTAGGTGTTAAAGACCAAATTCCCTTTGATTTAGTGTTGTGAAACCAGAAATAGATCTATAGATTTCAGAAAACTTTACCTGTATTTTTGAAAGTGTAAATGAAAGTGTTTTTTCCAGGCTGCTAAAAACCTTAGGAAACTGACAAGAAATTTAGTGATGGCAGGATTTAGTGAATTCTGTGAAAGAATAATTTTGCAATTCAGACACTTTTAATGGAAGAGGAAGGAGGTATAATAGAGGAAAATAAGTATGAGGATTCCTGTTTCAGAAGGAGGTAGCAAATAAGAGAGCTTGTACATTCACAGAATCACAGAATAGTTGAGGTTGGAAGGGACCTCTGAAGATCATCTAGTCCAACCACCCTGCTCAAGCAGGAACTCCTAGAGCACATGAACCAGGATTTTGTCCAGACTGTTTTTGAATATCTCTAGGGATGGAGATTCTACAACCTCTCTGGGCAACCTGTTCCAGTGTTCAGTCACCCTCACAGTAAAGAAGTTCTTCCTTATGTTCAGGTGGAACTCCCTATGCTGCAGTTTATGCCCATTGCCTCTTGTCCTATTGTTGTGTGCCAATGAGAAGAGTCTGGCCCCACTCTCTAGACACTCTCCCTTTTGATATTTATAAACATTATTTTCTCCAGGCTGAACAGGCCCAGCTCCCTCAGCCTTTCCTGATATGAAAGATGTTCCAGTCCTTTCATCATCTTAGTTGCCCTTTGCTGGACACACTCCAGGAGTTCCATGTCCTTCCAGCACTGGGGAGTCCAGAACTGGACACAATACTCCAGGTGGGGCCTCACCAGGGCTGAGTACAGGGAGAGGATTACCTCTCTCAACCTGCTGGTCACACTCTTCCTAATCCAACCTAGCATACCATTAGCCTTCCTGGCCACAAGAGCACACTGCTGGCTCATATTTAACTTGTTGACCACCAGGATTCCCAGGTCCTTCTGTTGATAAAGAAAAGAGCAGCTTTATGACACAAATGTCATATTGCAATCAATGTAACTATTTTAATATTAGCATTTTTGTATACTTAGTGCACTGTAGGTAGTTGCATAACATTATCTTTGCTTCTCTATGTACCTCAGTGCAGTAGTAGTGCCATCTAATGTTCTAATTAATCTGCAATATCTTCCAAATCAGATTTTCAACAGCATAAAAAAATTCTTCCAGGAATGATGAACTTGGCCCTACTCCAGCTGATACTGGCTGCTGCTCAAATAATCTCTTGGCTTTTATAGCAACATAATCACGTTAAGAAAATCTGGACAAGATATTTAGAGTCAATCAAGTGCTTTATGTTACTTTAAAATTCTGAACAGGTGCAATTGGGATGCATTCAAAATGGTCACTAGGCAAAACTTGCTTTGAGGAAGATGGAGCCAACATCTGTGCTTATTTTCAGAGACAAAAGAGCAGGCTTCCCAAGGAAATGTGAGTATGATCCAAATGGATGAAGCAGCAGGACTGAATGTAGTATTCTGATTTAAGACTTTCCCTGCTTATAGTAATTAGCATTTGAAAAAAAAGCATGATAAATCTTTTTTTTTTTCTCTTGCGGTAGAGAAGGAGGAGTCTGATTTAATTAAGAAGGACATTATTTCCAAGCATCTACCTAATCAGATATGAACTATATTCAGAACAAGCAAATTATAATAATTTTATTGTGATTTAAATGTTTCCTTCTGTAGCTGCATGATTTTTTTCAAAGTGCTTTTTTTTTTTTTGCTAAAAACCTTGATCTTAGTTTACCCTTCACATATTCTATGTTTTAATGACTGTCTGATAGGACCTTCCTGCAATAGATCTTTATGACATCATTTTATATTTTATATTCTAAAAAATGAAAAAGGATTTTGTGTAACTGAAGTAGAACCTGGTTCTTAAATCATAATATGACAGTTTATACTATCAGTGAGATATCTGTAGATATCTAAAGTTTGTATTTTTTACTTTCTTGTTGACTCTGAGGAAGAAATTTCATTTAATGTAGTGCCTTTATGTTTTCTTATGATCTTCCTCATTTTGAGGCTTGAATGGAATACCTGTACTGAGTTTATGTGCCAACTAGTTTTCAAATATTTATTTATTAAGGTGTTGTTTTTGGTGTATTATTAACATTTGCCTTTAAATTTTTGCTTCTCTCACCCCTAGCACTGCTATAAATGCTGTAGCCATGTGCAGTTAGATAAGACCACAGAAGAGAACCAAGCATAGATGGAACTACATTAATACTGGAAAATCCATGAAGGATTATGTCCTGACCTGCTTTTATTAGTGTGTTTCCATGCAACATACAAGCATAAACAATTATTTCTAGCTGATATTGTGGTGTCACATGTTGCAACATGGTCTTGCAGAAATAGTAATGAAAAAAACTTCTTTTTTTCTGTTCCTAGTAGGCCAGGGGACCACACTGGTTTATTTGGAACTCGTCTGTCATAAAATCTGTCCTTTCATCATTCAGGAGATTATGTGCACTGTACAACTGGCAACAGCCTAAGTCAGTCTGAAATTTGATCCTAGTCTGGAAAGCAGTTTCTCACTTATCAAATTGTCCATTCATGCTGCCAAGATTTGACATGAACTGTACTTGTTGCCAGTAAGTTTTGTACTACATTTAACATAGTCTATGTATTATTGCATTTTTGTTGTTTTGTTATTTAAAATTGACATAGGTAAAAATTCCATTTCCAAGTGTATTCATATTAATAACTGAGAAAAATCTTGGTATTATTAAGTTAGCCCTTTGTGAAAGTTTTAAACTCTAGACACCTACAGAAACTTTTCTGCCATTTCCCTTTTAGATTATATATACCCTGTTTTGCAGTTTTAATAAAAGAGATAGCTTTATACAGTTAAGAGTTGTCTCTAGGAAAGATCCATATTGCCGCTAGTATAAATGTGAGAGGCGTTCCAGCAGAATGTGCTCATATTTTGAGAAGCAAAAATATGATGAAGGATGTCATTTCAGAGCCATTAACTATTGTTGTTTTTCAAACTATAGAGATACCAAATAAGACACTTCTCATGTGATAGGTAAATTAATGAAAAGATCCTAGGATTCAAATAAACAAAGCATATAAGGTAAGAGAAAGAAATTTTATTCACTTCACATTATTAGAGAAGAGGTGAGGGAGAGGCTTGCAGGGTCACGTTATACTTCCTCATGCTTTCCAAGCTGTATTAGCTTGTATGTCAAGAACAATAATTTCCTGTTCAAAAATATATGTGACCTTTTGTGCATTTTTGCAGGCAGAATACAGTGAACACAAGAATAAAAATACATGATCCATTTTTCCTTTTTTCACTGTAACCATATCACCAGTTTTCTGACAAACAGTATAGCTTGGTAATCAGCTTCTGAAGTTAAAACATAATATTCTCTCTGTTTTACTTATTTATTTCTTCAGAGGTTCCAGAATTGCATGGGAACAAAATGGTGGCAACCCCAGTTATGGAGCAAGTGATGCCATATTACAATTTAAACTCTTAACCAATTTTTTCACTGGATCTGCAGATTTTTAATAACTGAGAATCATACACAAACACCAACTAGGATAATTTTCCTTTACTCCTTGTGTTGGGTTTGGGTAGCAAGATTTTTGTAACAGACAGGCATAAGGGTGGCTTCTGTGAGAAGCTGCCAGAACCTTCCCCCATGTCCAACACAGGCATTGCCAGTTGGCCCCAAGTTGGACCTGCCACTGGATAAGGCCAAGCCAATCAGTGGCAGTGGTAATGCCTCTGTGATAACATATTTAAGAAGGGGAAGGAAAAAAAAACCTGCACAAATGCAGCTGGAGAAAGGAGTCAAAATATATTAGAAAAACAGCCCTGCAGACACCAAGGCCAGTGAAGAAGGAGGAGGAGGAGGTGCTCCAGGTGCCGGAGCAGAGATTCTCCTGCAACCTGTGGAGGATATCACGTTGGAGCAGGTGGATGCCCGAAGGAGGCTGTGACCCTGTGGGTCAAGCTCTGGTAGAGGTTGCCCAGAGAGGTTGTGAAGTCTCTATCCTTGAAAATATTCAAAATCTGTCTGGACATGGTCCTGCGTAACTGGCTCTGGGTGGCCCTACTTGAGCAGGAGGGGCTGGACCAGATGACCTCTTAAAGTCCCTTCCAACATCAGCCGTGATGTGATTCTGCAATAGATGTCTTGGACTCCAATCTTGCAGAAAATAGAGGGGCTTCCTTGTTCACACATTTGTCAGCACAAGCTTAGGACCTCAGTACAAGTTCTACATTTAAATAATCAGATTTGAAAATGTTAGTATTACAGACAGTTTTTAAAAATCTATTTCAATGCTTTATTCTTCTTAAGTTCATGTGGAATGCTGTGCCCAAGCCCCAGTAAAAGTCTCTATATTAGTTAATAAATCTAATTTGTGGGTTTTTTTTACCCAACCAAATATTCTCTGCAAATAGAACAACATAGTATGTATTTTCTGTTTCATTTAGTAGCTTTTAATAAATTAATTTCCTGTTATGAGAACCGAAATTTTTTTGCCTGAATATTAATTAGTTGTAAATAGGATTTTTCACTGAAACTGGAAAAGCACTAGTCTGAAGTTAAGGTAAATTAGCACATACTTGGTCCCTTGAGTGTGTATTTATGTGGCGTAATCTAAACTGGATGTTTAAGATGAAACTGGTGTGCTACTACTCAGTCAAATGGAATCATGTCTCTTCAAAGCTGGTTTCACCCTCTCAGTCATAAATGTATTTGTTTTCTCTGCTCATGAAGCAAACTCTCTGCCAGTGAAGGTGATTGATTGCACAGAAGAATGAACCTCCTTATCCACAGGCCACCTATGCTGCTTGTCTCTTTTGACTTTTGTGCCTCCCTATCTAAACTCTGACCCAGCTAGATAACAACCAGCTGAAATCATCTCTTTAGACTCACGTACATTCATTACTGAACCACACTGGTTTGTGTTCAGCGTAAGAGGAGATTGTATCTCCAGTATGCAATAGTGGGAATGGTATTTGATATGAATGAGTGCAAACACACTCTTACAGTTAATTTTCTGTACTTTAGAGACAGCAGCAGAAGGAATAGCATTGACAGTCTGCTCCTTTGAAACCTTAATTTTGAAACTTGTTAATAAGAGTGTGCAAGATGGGATTGATGGTCCTTCACTTTGTTTCCTTGTGAGCTTCTGAATGATATGTATGATTAAAGATCATTGAATATTTTATTTTCTAGGAAGAGTGAGTTAAGTATGTGAAGTTATATTTGTGTGTACTGGGGGATGTTTGTGTACAGATGTATATGTGTCTATATGTGCATATATCTGGATTTTCAGAAATGAGCAGTGATCTTGATATTTCTGAATTTGTGGTCAAATAATTTAAATTACCTTATTGCAGCCAGTTTTCAGAAAGTGTTGTTAGTACAGATTCTGAAAAAAAATGAGACAATTCAGAGCTACTTAATTCTGAAAAAGGTAGTATGTTTGGGGGAATGGAATTACAACTATGAAGGGACACAGAGTCAGTTATACAAAGTAACTTGGAAATGTTGACAATTAGTATTCTCACACATATGATTCAAACATCTAGATAGCTCTTCATCTAGGTTGCTCTGAACCTAAAATGCAAATTATTTCTCTAAATACTTTACAAGTCTCAGAGCAAGTTAGGGATATCCAAAGGGAATTCAACCAGCACTTGAAAAAGGTGGCAGTGGCAAAGACATGCCTCATCTGCCCACAGGAGGTGCCAGGAGAAAAGACTTGTGACTGGAACCCTTTGAAATTTGTGCTGAGATTTGCATGCTGGAAACTCCCCTTGTAATTATGTTCCCACAACATCCTGACATATTCAGTAGTCATCTGAAATGTAAAACTCCAGGCTCAAGTCCTCCTTCACAGTTAGAGATCCATATCTACTTTGTACTGTTGGGCAATGGATCTGCAGATTTAACCTCTCCCACTAAGGCTCTATAAATGAACAGAAAGCAACTCCAGAAACAGGGGCCAGAGTAAGAAAAAGCAATAGCAGTAGCACTTCCACACTTTTATCCCATCAAACTCAGAAACAATACCAACCCAGTGTTCATAATATGGACCTGAGTTACTACTGCTAGACTCCATTGCTGTTCAATATGACCCTACCATCCTAGGTGAGTTTTGAAGAACTTTTCTATTCTGTGATGTATAAGGCTGTAATTTAAAATCAGCCTCACAGAATCATAGAATGGTTAGGATTGGAAGGGACCTTAAAGATCATCTAGTTCCAACCTCCCTACCATCAGCAGGGACATCTTCCACTAGATCAGATTGCTCAAAGCCTCATCCAGCCTGGCCTTAAAAACTTCCAGGGAGGGGGTATCCTTGGGCAACATGTTCCAGTGTCTGACCACCCTTACAGTGAAGAACTTCTTCCTAATATCTAATCTAAACCTACCCTCTTTCAGTTTAAACCCATTTCCCCTTGTTTTGTCATTAACTGCCCTTATGAAAAGTCCTTCCCCAGCTTTCTTGTAGTCACCCTTCAGGTGTTGGAAGGCTGCTATAAGATCACCCCGGAGCCTTCTCTTCTCCAGGATGAACAGCCCCAACTCTTTCAGCCTGTCTTCATAGGAGAGGTGCTCCAGCCCTTGGATCATCCTGGTGGCCCTCCTCTGGACTTGTTCTAACTGGTCCATGTCTTTCTTGTGTTGGGGGCTCCAGAACTGGATGCAGTATTCCAGGTGGGGCCTTACAAGAGCAGAGTAGAGGGGCAGAATCATCTCCCTTTACCTGCTGGATACACTTCTCTTGATGCAACCCAGGATACGGTTATTGGCCTTCTGGGCTGCAAGCGCACATTATCTGCTCGTGTTCAGCTTCTCACTCACCACCACTCCCAAGTCCTTCTCTTCAGAGCTGGACTCTCAGTGAAACAAGAATTATGACAGCCATTTCTTCCATCCATGATAAATGAGGACCTAATCTAGAAAGACACTTTTTTTTTTTTTTTTCTATTAAATTTAATACAGACTGGTAGAGATCAACTGAACAAGATCTTAATGAATTACAGAACAAAGGAAATCTTCTGATGTTTTGTTCATTCAACTTTCATAGAATCATAGAATCACTGAATGGTTAGGGTTGGAAGGGACTTTAAAGATCATCTAGTTCCAACCCCCCTGCCATCAGCAGGGACACCTTCCACTAGACCAGGTTGCTCAAAGCCTCATCCAGCCTGGCCTTGAACACTTCCAGGGAGGGGGCATCCACTTTGTCACAGGAAAAACAAAAGACAAAAATAAATGACGCTGTGCAGAGTGGAAGACAAAGACATAATTGACTAGATGCTTGTTTTTATAGTTAACAGCGTTTTAAATAATATAATGAACAGGTGTACCTCAGGAACCAATAGGAAATATTGGTATTTCTGAGGCTCAGCAGTGATGAATGCTCCCACTGTATTGTTACGGCATTTTTATGTGATTTTACAATTCAGTCTCTCTCTGGATCTTGTTTTTCAGCAGTCATGCCATACCTTTATTTTTCCGTAAGAAATCTGAATCCTATGTCATTAAAAACTAGCCGATTATTTCAGTCACCAAACACTACCTTGCACGTTACAATTATAGGAACAAAAAACTACCACTAACGTATCCATAAACTTAAAGTCTCTTTCATGAAACCGTGTGTGTACAAGCCTTGTAAGACTTGAACGAGCAACGTTCTCAAGTAAGAAACTGTAAGCGGTTTGATGTTATTTGTGGTACATTTATGTACAACTTATCACAATAAATAAGATATATAAACCCAGCCTTCAATATATTCCCCAAGAACACTTTTAAGAGGGATGATTTAAAATATTGTTCCAGGCATACCAAGTACATAATGAAACGTCAGGAACACAGTTGAACCATTTATACAATATAAAGATATTTTATTTATATTTGAACCTTTTAGATCTACAATTTAGATGGCTTTGCATTTACACTGGGTGTAACAATGTTAATTGCCCTCTACCACAGGTGGATAAAGGAATCCTGCTAGCATAATTAAAGTATGGCAACAACTATGTTGCTATCAGATTCTGATGGCTATCAAGAGGGAGAGAAAAATACAAAGAGTGGAAATTAATTCACATACTAATGAATTTTTTAATTAGTATTTAAAAACCCAAACTTCAGCAGTATATTTCCCTGTAGGGAACAGTATAGAATCATCCAGGTAATTAGACTTAGTGAAGATAATAAAACAAACTTATGGATATTATGTGATAAAAGATGTTTGAAGGTCAACAGCAACAATTTAAGCAAGGACAGAGATTCACTAGATGAAGATAAGGTCTCACTATCTCTATGTCTTTTCCCTTCCACCTCCTAAAAATTCTGTAAAGGTTCTAAACTGAAGTTAAATAATTGAAAATATAAACATATATTGGTTAAGAGTTCAAATTGATCTTCAAACTCACCTGGACAACTTGAATTATTTAAAATTTCATAATTATAAACTATTCTTCCTTATATTATTGGTCAACAAAGAAAATGTTTTAAATATACTAAACCACAAATTATTTTGTTTTCCAATGACCCTCTTTGTGTTAGGTTGTTACCATTAAGTGTATGCTGCCATATGCTGGCATACTATCACTGTGTTGGAAATAAGTAAAGTCAGAAAATGTTGAAGTAGCCTGAGGACCTCTTTGCCACTGTATCCTACTGAAAGCTGTTTGGATAGAACCTTTTCTTGGATCTTGATGGTCTCAAGGCATTTCTCACCAGGGTCAAGTTAGCTATGAAAAGGCAGAGAAGGATGGGATAAGCCTTGCTTCCATCCATACCCCCCCTGCTCCCTGGCCTAAGGGGTAGGGAGACTTTTGCCCTTTGAAGTGCAGATAGTAACTTACTGACTCCCTGGAGCAAGACAAAAGCAAGGAAGGGGTGAGTCCCAGATGTTGTGCCACACTTAGCTCTGGGCTTAGCCTCCAGGCATGCATTAAACTAAAATAAATTAGTCAGAATTAGGTTTTCCTGGCACTAAATTAACCTTTATTTTAAGTGCTTAAATTTTTTAGGCCTAAGGCTCCCCTCCCTGGTTGCTTTGAAGTTAGGCATGTTAGACTTCATCCTGGTTTACAACAGTGATAGTGATTTTATATAAAGGAGTCTAAGGGAAGCTCCAGGGGATAACAGTGATAAAATGTGTTTACAGCACTGAAGCTGCTTCTCAGTACACATGCAGACTAAGTAAGACTGGGACAGCTTAGAAAGAAAAGCTAACAAATACATGTTTAGGGCTAGGAGAAGCAAAGTCATTCTGCTGAACTGCAGCCCTAAAATTCACGTATTCCCAGTCCCTGACTAGTCCGACAGTTCACTGCATGTGAGGCAGTCCCTAAAGCCAGTGAATTATAAGATGAGGGGCCTTTGCCTCCAAACAGGAATATGTTATTGTACTGTGGTCTCATCTGTTATAACCACAGCTTGTCCTGGTTTCAGAAGCAGCCTGAGCAGAAAACTCCCCCACAATCTAAAACTTTCAACCACTCCCTCTGGGATTTTGATGAGATTTAAAGTCTCCTTTCAAACTACTCAGACAATTTATTTTCCCTAGAAAAACAGTTCTAGATCTGTATCTTGTGAATTTTCTTGGCACCTAGTATCATTCTTGTCACAGGTTCATTATGCCTCACATCAGTGCCTTGTTTCATCCCAAGATTATCTGTAGTTGCCATCTGTCTAGAAAACATTGATGGCAAGATGGTGACCTCAACTCTCAAGTCAATCACCAACTATTTAGGAAGAAAGCAATGACACCCTTCATTTCCAAATACTGGAACTCCTTGTTTGTAGTAATAAACCATCTTCTTGTAAATCTATCCAGAAGTATGTTTAGAGTACTTGGAAGGTTATTATAAATAAGAACATTTATTTTTCATATTTTATAAATAAATATGTTTGGGCAAATGTCTCTCAAGTTTAATTATTTCCACTATTTTTATTGTATACATTGATAGGAACTATTATTTATTTATCTGAACATGTACTGCATTCCTAAATGTGATCATTCTTAACTAACAAACGAAAAAGTCTTTTTGCAAGGAAAAAAAATGAACTCCTGACTTTCAATATTTTAGAAAAGTAAGATTAAATTGAGAATTTGAAACTTTTTCTTACTGAAAACTATCAAACTTTTTTCTAGTTTGATAAGGGTCAAAAATTTAAAGTAAATTTAAAAGGAAAGGATTTCTGCTGGACTCTTTGAACTTTAACTGGAATGCAATTTTTTCTGAGATTTTAAAGTTAAATCTAATGTTCATAATGAAGGGCAAATGATCAGTATTTTCATTTTTTTGTGATTAGGAGAGTAGTCTATCAATTCATTATGAGTTATTCTTGATATATTTGTCTGTAGCCAGGTCATGTGGAAAGAAAGCAAGTGAAGATGTATATACTAACATGAAAGTATAATATATTTGCTCCACTGTGTCAGTCTCCACTATTTCCTCTTGGCAATGTTGCAATTCTCACACAGATTATTCTATACTAATGTGAAATACCTCTTGTTAAAGAAGAGTGAGAAGGTCGCTTCTGAGATGTTACTGTGACTTGACAAGAGCTGCTGTAAAACACAGGAAATCTCAGCACATGCTTCTCAGCCTGGAACAGACTTTTTAAGCATTCTGCAAGAAATGCAAACCTCGGTTCTATTTTTGTTCTGGATTTGGGAGAATGGCAAATTGCCTTATAGAAAGTTTGAAAGGACAATTTAGCTCAATAGCACTTAATCTGTATTTGAAACAAGTTAGCTCTGGAAAGAGGAAGCAGCAAAAAGCTTAACTTCTATTACACATCAGTAATGAATATTGACTTCATGACATGAAAAAAAAACAAACAAAAACCAGAAGCTAAAATGAGTTGTAACAACTGTTATTTGACCTGATAGTTTCTAGAAGCTGATACACAGAGGTGCTTTGAAACACCATTTGAAGTACCAAAACCTTTTTGTACATAAAATTCTACTTACCCTTGAGATTCATGCATTCAAAATGTCCTGGAAGTGACTGAATCTGAACACATATAGATTATTGTCTCAGGTGACGGTGAATTTTTCTGTCTTTGCATCTGTCATAAAAACTGTTTGCAATAATGACTGTATGTAATAAGAGATTTTCTCACTGATTACACACTATGCCTGTTTTCCATCCTGTTAACACAAGCCTTAGGCCACTTCTAATTAATCCAATTCCTTTTTGCAAGTATTTTAGTGTCTGCTTGACAGAGTTAGTTCCTGAGCTATCTTTTTAGTTCTTGGTGCTGGTTCCTGATTTCAGCTTTGGCACCTAAGCTATGCCATGTGGCTCTTGATAAGTACCAGAATGAGGGAGACTTTGTGTCTTTCTTCCCTTCTCTCCTTCCATCCAAGTGTCAAACACCACCTGCACTGGGTTTGTCTGCTGTCTGTATGATTAGCCAAAGGACAGATATTCAATGTCCTTCAATAGCAATATTCATCTGCAGCACATCTCAGGCCTGAGCACTTAATGTTGGTCAACTTTTGCCATTACTTCAATTGCTTGCACATCCAGATTCATCTGGAAAATCTGGAACAGTAAATGTGTCCATTTAATTTCAAGTAGGGACAAACTATACTGAACTGTGATTTTTCATAAAAATCTGGCACAGGACCAGTTATTCTCTGAATGTACCAGAGGGTATTAAGAAGGGTGTTTTCTGATCTTGCCGTTTACCAGTAAAATTTGTTTTCAACGCTCCTCTGTACTGCTAATGAAAATCATACTACCAAAACAGTGGGGACAGAAAGAGAGAGGTTACTTTGCTTCCCAATATCTGTGGACAGCAGCACTGAAGGACACATGAGGGACAGGCTGTTACCTCAGAGATGAAACAGCATTGACATGTTTTGCCTGGGGAAAGGAAGCAGCACACAACTCCTTATATGAATGTCTGCCTTTAAAAGGAACAATGGAGTCACTTGAATTTGCAGCAGAGTAAATATTTTAATAGTGATTGCTGGCCTTTAGTCATACTCTACCTGGCAGAAGAGTGAGTTTGTGGTTAAAAAATAGGTCACACCTCTCGCTGGCTACTAGTGAATAAAAAAGACTGGGGACCAGAGTCTGGTCCTGGGGAAAAGAGGTATGGCCCCACATATGTCCATACAGTTGAAATCTTTCACTCCTTCTTTAGGATGGCTGTGGACAAATATCCTTTGGGAATGGTTCTTTGCGTATCACTGGCCCAGGCAGCCTGGGAGGGACGACTGCTGGCAGTGGCCAGGGCCACGCTGACCAGCCTGTCGAGTTTGGGGAGAATGGATGGGCTCAAGCACAGCTTGGGTTAGCTCTTCCATTACTGTAGTCCTAGTCTTTGAGATTGAGAGGTCTCACTGGCTACCTTCCTAGGACAAACAGTAGTTCTGTGCCTTGGCTTCTGTGGTCAATGTTTGTCATCAAAATAGACAGATGTGGAATGTACAATGAATAACAAAATCTGCAAAATCATCAATATCTGCAACAGCACTGTGTTTTTTGTGAGACTCTTAACTAGAAGGTTCTCAGTGATTGAGGCTGACCCAATAGTGCACAGTCGTTTGACAGGAGGGACTTCCATGCTGGGGATTCTGTGATCTAACTCTGCTGTTGAGGAGTGTGTGGTTCCTGGGATGCAGGACAGCCTCACTACCTTTTTTATCTCTCTTTGACTTTGTGTACTAGATGCCACCAGCTGGGGAGTTGACAGTCAGTTGCTTCTCATGCAAGGGATAACGGGGCAGGAGGGAGGCATGATGCCATACAACCAGTGCAGGAGGCATATATCAGGGATGTGAAAAGGGTGGGCTGATAGAAAGAGCATCTTACCGTATATGTGAGATTTGGCAGCAAAAGTAGCAGTTTTTTCCCTGTATCTTGTAAGGGAATAAATGTAAAAAGGCAGTGGCTGAAGCCTGATCATGTCTGTCCATGATCATAAACCATAATAAATTGCACTGAATATCTATTATAATTCTCCTCCATTGTTATGAAATAAAAACATTAAGAAGGTAAAGTTAATCCCGGTATTATACCACACCTTCCTATACTTGCAGTGCATTTTTCTTGTTAAAAGGTTCCAATATATTTTATTGACTAAGTCTCAGTGATGTAAAATGAAGTTTGTGAATAATCATTC
>NW_010314183.1:25006-32620 GCF_000700745.2 Antrostomus carolinensis
CCCTGTGGAAGCTGTTTCTTATGTCCTTGAAGTCACCCACTGGTGGAAAGTACCATTAAACTACTACAGTCTAGGGAACTACAGGCAAAATTCAGGCAGATAAAATTAAGTTTCTGATATTGTAATGTGCCAAAGTTAACTGTATGTAAGTATTGCATAATCACCGTAAGACTTTCCATTTCAAAAGCTTTTTTGACATTATCACATATTATTTTATCAGTTTTTCTGCTTAAAATTTGTTTTGATGTTAGGTATCGATATGCCTACCTTATAGATAGTTATAAACCGTAAAACATTTGAAGCACTCTTTACCAACTTACTTTAGCTCTTCACTTAACAGAACTGCATTGGCTAAGTATTATTTAAGACATTAATAGTAATAATGATTCTTTTAGGAAATGCTATTAAGAATTGAAGTTATCTTAAATCATGTTAACTATCGCTGAATAATAGTAACCCATCAGTGAGTAATAGTGGTAATAAATATAGTAAAAGTATTCTAAAGGCATAAGGCAAGGTCTTCATTTTACTTTTTGCAATAGTTGCAATATTCATCAATTAAATCAGATATGTGTTCCTATTGTTTGCAGGATTTTTCATTAGGATGATGGCTCAATTTGTTTTGTGAATGGGTCATCAGGGAGATATTGGAAAAAAAAAAATCCGTCCGAGAACTATTAGTACAAATAACCTATTGAAACTAATATACTAAAATAGTACCATTCTTTAATGTTTTAATGGGTTTAATCAGTTATGTAACATACTGTACATTCTTACTTACCACAGAAACTTAGGAAATATAGAAGCATTTGAGCATAATACTAAATCAATCAAAATAAAGCATACTGTTAAAAAACTTCCTTAAAACTCATATTTGCTTCCCTTCAGGTATGACTCAATTTTCCCTACTTTTTACATTTTTGTATGGAACACTTTTTGTGTTATTGGACATAACATGGTTTTATTAGATAGTTTATTGC
This sequence comes from Antrostomus carolinensis, assembly GCF_000700745.2. NCBI lineage: Eukaryota > Metazoa > Chordata > Aves > Caprimulgiformes > Caprimulgidae > Antrostomus > Antrostomus carolinensis. The sequence continues at coordinate 25,987 of NW_010314183.1, forward strand.
CAGTTAATCAGTTCAAGTGCTAGAGAAGTTGCATATTTCTGCCAAGATACCCATTTATATCTTCAGTCTGTACTTTATAGTTCCCTTAAATTGTTAATGTCTTTTTAAAGAAGCACTAGTTACTGGATAATGAGAAAATATAAAGCCAATTATATGATTTTATAAAGCTAGAATTAGTTAGAGAGGGTTTTTTTTTTTAATTTTAAAACAGTTGTTTAGAAAAGTAATAGCATTTTACCTTTCCCTGAAGAACTGTGTAGCTTGCATAACTGCCTTGTACGTAAATATAAATATACGATGAAAGCCCATTGTCTGTTCTCTGACACACGACAGGGTTAATGGTGGGATCACGACGCCAATGCGCATTTGCAGCCAGCAGATGTCAGCCAATTGTGAGTATTTCTCAGAATCTAGTGTTTTTTTGCCTATAGTATTGGTATCCGTAGGGCTGCAGTAGTCTGTCAAAGGGCACTGGGGAACTAGTCTACCATTCAGTCAGTGAAAGCCATTTTAGTAAAGTGTAATCCCTGTTTCTTACAGACTGTTAAGTAGGATTATTTAGACAGTTAACTTCCTCCTAGTTCAAAATCTTTTGAGGGGAAACTCCATATCAGACAAATGCTTTGTGTTCTCTACACCTTACGGATTTCTGTAAAATCCAGAGAAAGATTCATTCAAATCTAGAGGAAATATCAGCCTAGGGGGAGATCCTTCACCAAAATCCAATATAATATTGGAAGAGGAACTGAATCTTTATCACTTGAGTGTAAACCTTTGGGTGCCCACCAACATAGCTGAAGTCAAGTCACCAGAGATGACTGGTGCTTTTGAAGTTTGACCTTAGCTTCCTTCAGTTCTGCTGCTTTGCTTACCAGCCTCTCCTCTCATGCTGCTATTGAGTTAAAACTTATGTAACAAACCAACTAGTTAAACCAACAAACAGTAATACACTTGGGTAACCGCATTTGGTGCCTCCTACCAGGTCTGGCAGTAGCTCCTTCGAGAGGCATCCTTCCGAGCTGCAAATAGTACAGGTTAATGCTTCAGCTGTAAACAGTGCAGATTTGTAATGCTCTCAAGATAGTTTCACTTCATCCATTTTTTGCTGATAAAAGCATCTTTGGTATTTAGGACTACATGAGTAGAAGGAATAACAGGTGTCCATGTAACAGACATTTAGTTTATCCAGAGCTGCAGTGTCCCTATTTCATATACTATTACAATGCAGCAATAGTCACAAAAGTCATCCTGACATCTGTATTGAATTTGCAGCTGAAAACCCAAAAGACTTAATTATAACATCAGAGGAAGTGAACAGAGGAGATCAAGGGCCTTGCTAGTGGCTTAGGTTCCTACATTTTATGGTTGGACTCAGTGATCTTAAAGGTCTTTTCCAAACACTACAATTCTGTGATTCTGTGATTAATGTAACTACACCAAGTGTTGGGGAAGGTTTTGTGGAAAAATCTCCATTTTGTTCTTTGCTCTGTAATGAGGTTGACAGCTGGGCTTCCTGACCTATTACAAGGCAAGAGACTTGAGTGTAAATGTAAGTGAAAATCCTTTGACACTTTACACAGTCTTTATTCTGGAAAACATTTATTGGGTGACTTATTACAGAAGCACTTATTACATTATTACATTATTATGTCTTATTACACTAGACACTGGAACAGGTTGCCCAAGGAAGTTGTGGATGCCCCCTCCCTGGAAGTGTTTAAGGCCGGGCTGGATGAGGCTTTGAGCAACCAGGTCCAGTGGAAGGTGTCCCTGTTGATGGCAGGGGGATTGGAACTAGATGATCTGTAAGGTCCCTTCCAGCCCAAACCATTCTATGATTCTATGATTCTAAGCTGTGCCAGCATGTTATGACTTGGAAAGAATTCTTTCCAATCTTTGACCAGGCATTTTAGCCTTTTAAAGAAATTATGCCCCCCAAAAATTTACTGCCAACCTGAAGATGTGCTAGAGGACTTTGGGAAGCCATATATTGTTTTCTGCAGTTGCTACTTTGCATATGCTGAGGTTTTCCCAGTGCTGGGAAACATTCTAGGTTGTACATAGTGGTAAGAGATGGTCCTAGGTCATTTGTCAAACTGCGATATGCAACCAGTTAAGTTTGGGTGATTCTTGACCACCAGAGGTGCAAACTCTGTCCACTGGTAGGTAGAGTCAGCAGCAACAGCTCTAGAGAAGAATATTGTAAAAAGGTGTTCAGCACAACTCTGCCAGCCCCTTTAGGAGCAGTAGGAAAACTCTCTGGTTTACGCAGCCTTGAGTAAGAGGTATGTATTTTATTCAGGGTAGCGTAAGAGCCTGTTTGCAGTCTCCCTTAAGCATTGGTTCTGAGTCTGTGGCAAGAATTTCAGAGAAAAATGAGTGAGAAAGGACATATACTCCCTCTTTCTGAGGAACTCTTCTCAACACCTTGGTGCACTAAGCTCAGGGAGGCGATTTCAGCTTACTGTGGCAGGTTCAGTTGCCTGAAGTTCACAATTATACCCTTCTCAGTAAGGTCCAAGAAGCAGCACAGTGTTCTAAAGTGACCTCCACTGATTCTTCACCACGTTAAATTAGTTTATTGGGACTGAGATTAAGAGAGAATGCTTTGATAATGTGTTTTTCTTGCCTCCATGAAGATTTGCTCTGCTTTCTTTAGAATATACTAGTTTGTTTATTTTACAGGGGGAAATGGCAGTAGAAGTATGTAGAACAGTTTATATAGGTAGAAAGCTGCAATGAATACATTCTATGCAGTTTAACAAAAATTCTTTCAAAAAAGTTTTCAGGTGTAGAAGACAATGTTTCACTGTAAAATAGAAACAAGGAAGGACAAGAGGAGAGAAAGAAAGAATTACTCAAATTCTCACTATACCTTGCATGTCACTTACCAGCTTCTCATTTAAATCTATTCCCTGAAGAATAATTATTTTTACATTCCCTTCCTAAGAGTAGATTCACCCCTGAATATTGACTACTATTGTTAACATGAATTTTTTATTTCTTTAAATCTAACTTCTGCTAAAGAATATTTTTATCTGCTGTGGTGGAACCATAAGATCAGAATAATTTAAAATGGTGGGTCACTAGCAGGCACATTGATTTGACGTACCAAAGCTGACACACTTAGTTTGCTGTGACACTGGAGGGGGCCAACACACTATTTTCTGGCATGTGCTGTCATGTTCTCTGGAGCTGATAGGCAGCTAAGTGTCCACAAGTTACCCCAGCTTTCACATAAAGGCTTCTCATTGCACATTAACACCAGGTCAGTATCTTGTTAGCAAATAACCCTGGTATTCAGTGTTTGATAAGCCAAATATTTGAACCAGGTGACATTTGAGTATTTTTATAAAGTAACACTTTGAATAAGGCAGCTCTCACAGTTGCTTGGTTGCTAGCAATTGATTTCTTGTCATGCAAATGGAATGTTATCTACAGCTGGGAAAAATCAGATTTTGAGGATGTCCTGGAAAAGTTTTCAGACTTCTTCAGTTTTTACATATAAGTAGGAAGATAGACAAATTTTTTTTTTCTCTATAAATAGATGAAAATACTGATACTTAACTGTAGTAAATATATATGCTTTGTTTGAGAACATTGCTTTACAGTGTACTCTTTGAAAAACTGGAAATATATCACAGGTTCCCCTGGTCTGAATTTCATTTTGCTTGTGTGCTCCAAGAATTATGCCTTTTACTTGACTAAAAGTTGATTGAGACCTAACTTCTTCATCTGCAGTCTTCTCTGTTTCTGCTTCTCTTATCTTTTCTCTAGTTCTTCTTTGCTTTTAATGGGAATTTTGTTTGTCTACTACCCTGTCTCTTTTTTTTTTTTGTTTTTTTTGGGTCATCTTTTATATTTCTAAAACTGTATATAAGTACCTGTATATATATCAGAAATAAGCAACCTAATTATGCAGTTATACCACTTTAAAGATTTGGTGATATGTGTGAAATTCGTCAGATCTACTGCAAATTCATGAGTTATCATATATTAGATGGTTTACTGTGCCCCTTGTCCTGGTTGGTTGTGAAGTAGTGTGTTACATTAAATTTATTCAGCTGGAAGAGTTGGATCATTTTCAAATGCAAGGACCTAAACCTGTTTAGTTAAACAGATATAATAATAATGTTGACATAATGGTGACATATGTGATTAGATAGAAAATTATATAACTATTCCCAGATGGGAAGCAAGATAAACTATGTTCGCATAACCTTACATAATTTCTTCTTTCTATTACTTGTACTAGTTTAACTGTTTTAATTCAAATATTCAAATTAATGATCAAAATAGCCATAAATTCTAAAAAAAAAAAAAAAAAAAAAATCAGTCTATCCCTTGGCAGGAGTGGGGACTTTCCTCTGTGACTGTGTTTCTGTAACATTTAGGTCTACCCCCTCTTCTGCCCCCTCCAGGATTCACTCCCTGTGCCCACTGCATTTTAATTACTGTGAGCAAAGCACTGATACCACATCAACCTGTAATCCAACACTTCTTCTGCTGCTTCTCTGTCTTCTTTCAGTTATCTTGAAGTAACTAAACTATCTAATTAAAAATGCCTATTCTCCTAAAAATTCAGTGAGTCCCTCTTGCACAAAGGAAAGGATAACAAAGAGATATTTGTCACAGTCATCTCTCCCTAATCTAGAGTAGAGACTCAGTCCTCCATGCTACAGGATTCTCTAATTCCACAGCATTAAAACATGTGTTTAACCTAATGCATGTCAATACATTAAAGAAAAATGAGATTTCAGTGGTCTAGGCATTTTGCAGGACTGAACTTCAGGGTGGTCCCTTAATAAAATAGACCATTGATTGACATTATGTAGAAGGGGACAGCTGGTGCTACAGATTAAGACAGGCAAGAAGTCTGGTTCTGAAATGGCATGAGTAGGTGTAATAAACCAGTTATACAACTGTCCTGACTGGATGGGGAAAGAAAGCATGGCTTTTGGGAATGAATCACTTCAATGCTCATCACTATTATGTCTACATCCTCCAAGACAGTGTTTCAAGAGTACTTTTTTTTTTTTTTTTTTACAAGAAGGTGTTTTCAAAAGAGTGTTTCAAAAGAGTGTTTCTCAAGAGTGTTATAAATCAGGAGAAGGATAAAAAGAAATATCAGTTTTCTTGCTGTTTTCATCTGAAATGTGAAAAAAAATAATAAAGAAAGCTTACAATAAAACATTCCTGGAAAAATCATTAATTTCAGCAGACTAATTAACATCTAGACTTTTATAATACCATATCAGTTATATGACACTAATAAAAGCAGATCTTGTATAAAGAAAATAAGAATAGGTTTGGAAAGTCTCCTGCAGATGTTTCTGTGAGGCCCTGACTTTGTCACCATATAACTGTGCTTTGACTGCTTCCCTGGATGCAAATTTTCTGGTGTGGGCTTACTGAACCAAAGGACAAAACACAGTTCCTGCTCTGCTCAAGTTCCCTGTACGGGACTTGCCAATGCATGTGTAGCCTCAGTCTGCCACCAGATATCTGTCTTGTCCTTATGTCAGTGTCACATTGCTAATGATGGGTAGAAAAGGCAGCTATGGGGACCTGGATGTGTCCAAGACAGAATATACAGAAAGCCCAAATTCTGGTTTTCTTTTGAGTACAGAGATTGCAGAGCTTCAAGATAAGGCTGGAGCATTTTCTATCTAGTGACGTGGTACTGTTGAGTCAGGTCAGACAGGCTGAGTATATGCTTTCCTCCCTTAAACTTCTGGAAACCTTCTCTATGGCAGAACTTGCTCATTCTCTGGGCCTGGTGTTTCTATGTTGGTCTGAGAGGTTGTTTAGCAGCAGTGCACAAGCAAGAAATACAGTTAACTCTGCAGCGAAAAATCTTAGATGAAAATAAAACAATTTATCAGAAATATAATAAAATTGCTCAGGTATGAACTGCTGTTCTTCACTACTGCAATATTTTTGGCCAGATTACAGTTGTTCCTCATGGATAATTCTACTTGCATTTGATAATCCAGAAGAGGGTATTGTGAAGATAACACTGTAGATTTAATGAAGCTTCCTCCTCACAATAGAATTCAAAAAAAAAAAAAATTGATAAATAATCATGCTTTTACCAGTACTTTTGGATCTATTTTGTGCTTAGTGAAAATTAAAGATATGTCCAAATATATTAATCTTATTTGTATTCTGAGAACTGATATTTAATTCATGTTTATCTAAGGCAAATAAGATATCTCAGTGAGTGTCCTTATATTCTGTACTGCAGTAACTGAATTCACTATACTAAATTAGTGTACTGACTAGAAATATTTCCTTTGTAAGTGGTTCTAAGGACAGACAATAACTCCATCTTAAAAATTGACCTTAATCTTAATAAAAGCTTGCAGAGCCAAAATGTCAAGGTGACCTTATGGAACAACATGAGGTAGATATTTTAGATAATATTGCACTCTGAATATACTGAATTTTTCTGAGAAGACTGTAGTTGAGAAGTGATCCACTCAAACTACTTTTCATTCAGTTTTGAGTTGTAGAGTCATATTCCATTGGTACTATACTTTTCCTAGCTACCACTTGCACTTGTTAAGACATGTTTTAAAAGTCCTAACATTCTCCCCTTCTCTCAGAAAAAGGCCAATTAGCTTATCTTCCA
>NW_010314183.1:32639-36135 GCF_000700745.2 Antrostomus carolinensis
GTATAACTTTTATTAGAATAACTTCACTGTTTTATTTCCATCATTGTCACTATTTCACATTTAAATAAACAGTATTTTTTCCTATATAATTATGGAACAGCTCAGAAAAAGAAATCATGTCAGGAATGTGTCCATAGCAATAACTGTATGGACAGTGTATTGATTGGTATGAAATCATAATGATTGCATTCATATGCCACTATGTCATTCTTTCTGGCAATGCAGGTTAGCTTAATTCAAATGTCGACTGGCTTTAAGAAGAAAATATAGTAAAGACGTACATCAAACACATTCTTATTTATTTACAAGGAAATATAAAATCCTCTCACTCTGAGCATTAAGATCAAACTGGAAATGGTATTTGTTCTCAGTGCCTTGGTATACTTTTGATCTTGAGTTCTCTGCTGACAATTCTCTCCAGCTTACATGCTGTTGCAGTTCAAGCTATGTTGAGCTTTCCCCAAAGTTTCTCAGCACTTGTCACACAGAAACACTCTGCCACACTTTAATTTACCATACTTTTATTTTTAAAACTTTTGATGTTCTTTTAACTTCAACACAAAACTAGTATAAAGAAGAATCAATATTTTAATTGTAAGTGACTATTGCTTTAGATTGAGAACAGCATAACAAGAAAACACAAATATTGTGTGTAATATTTGTGTTTTCTCTGCTTGCATTGACATGGCTGCCTTTCCTTGCAGAGTGTTTAGAGAGTGTACCTCAAGTATGCAGCTATCTGTCAGAAAAGAAACATGTTATTTATTTTCTGTTTTAGAATAGCTTTATAACCTCATGACAAAAATTGTAGTGCTTGTCATAGTCTATCTTTATTCCTTCAGCATGCGTAAAACTAGATAAAATACATCCCAGAATTGTGTCTGAGTTCCCAAACTAAAACAGATTAATTTTATGTCCTTACCTCTTTAGAGATTAGGTCATGATAAACATGAAACCACAACATTAGGTATAAAATGCTTTCATATAATGCACATAAGACTAGATGGAACCTTCAGTATCTCCAAGTTGAGTATTCATGGGCTACAGTCCCATATAATGCTTTTCATATATTTATCAATTTCTTCCCTGAAACCTGCAGGTGTTGTTAATCTTCACTACTCTTATTAGGCAGCTGTTTTTACAACGTTCTGACTGGAGATCTGTGATTTCCGGCCAAAATAGGTTTATCAACAGGATGTATCATGCTTTCCTGTGTTGTGCTAATATCACAGAATTACAGAATTCACAAAAGTGACAAAATACGTGTACGGGTGATATTACAGTTTTGCATAGACAACCTTGCTATTTTCACCATATGTGTATATATGCCACAGAATCACTGAGAATAATCGACTCTATGTTTTTACTCCCCTCAACCAGTATTTATAGCCATTGATAAGATCTCCCCAAACCTTTCCTTCTCTAGGCTAAAAAGTCCAAGGTCTCCCAGTCTTCCCTCAAATGAAAGATGCTTTAGTCCTTTTGTAGTACCTTCCCTGGACTCTCTCCAGTATGTCCACATCTCTCTCGTACTGGTGAGCGCAGTACTGGATGCAGCACTACCAGTGATTAATAGAGGGGAATGGTCAACACCCTCAGCCTTCTGGCAATCCTTCTAATGCAGCCCAGAATGCTGCTGGCCTTTGCTGCAAGACAGCTATTGTGTATGACCATCATGGTCAACTTACGGTCCACCAGGACTCCCAAGTCCTTTCAGAAAAGCTCGTTATGAAGAAAAACTTTACAAGTTCTTAATATTTAATGTTTCCCGCTAGTCTTCATTTTTTTAGGTTGACCAATCATTTTAAAAAATATTTTTATAGGTAAGGTTTGCCAGACTGATGAAGATGCTGCTAAATTAAAAACAAAAAAAGATGTGATATTGTTATAAATACAAAGAGATGACTCTTTAGCTGTAGTAAAAGCAGTAAAAACACCTCACGCTTGCAGTATTTAGAGCATTTCATCTCAGGATCTGGAAGGTTTTAAGGACATTAATTGTCATTCCAGCTCATCACCAGCTTGGGAATGAAATGCCATGGTATTATTACTTCAGTTGTACAACAGATAAACTGAGGTTAAATAAAGCTTCATATCTGACCACTATTGTAACTATGTAGCAGAATCAGGAGTGCAGTCAGCTTTCTATTGCTAGGGGCAGTGAGCTGCTGGAATAGCACAGATAATGGAAAAGGACAGGTAACATAAGGACCAAAGAACATGCTACTGCAGTGCAGAAACTCAGGATGGCAGAATTTCTGTCCTGGACATGGATTTCCAGGCCCAACATGTTGCCTTTACACAGTACCTATTCCTCAGATGCTGGGAAGTGCCATGCAGATGCCCAGCTGTGGGGAAACAGCTTGCACCTGATAATGCCATTTTTGAACTACAGCTGGACATAAATAACTGGGGCTGAAGTGATGCTTCACCTATAACATGGGTAATCTCCAGCTAATAAACAACCCTTGGTAACTGAGAATTGATAGTACAAGCAAGAAGCTCAGACAACCTTTCTTTTTCTTTTCCTTTCTTAGTAACAGAAAGTACTGGTCTCAGAATAAGCCATAGGTCCATTTTGTAGGCAACCAGAGCAGTAAGCAAGATTCACTTGGGATTAAGGTTGAATTTACTATTCCTGTTTATTTAAAGTTTCAAAAATATTAAAGAACTGGCTTCAGAGGAAGCATCCAGTGACACCTCTAAAACTAAGAGAGATTTAAAGGTATATCTTTTAATAGTTTTGTTTTTCAGTTTTATTTACCAGTCTTTTTAAACATTTTTTTTTTTTTTTTTTTTAGGAAAGAAATGATTTTTCCCCATTGCAGAATATGCAGCAAGGTTTTGGTAGCAGGGTGATGTGGCTTCTGTGAGAAGATGCCAGGAGCTTCCCCCATGTCTGACACAGCCAATGTCAGCCGCTTCCAAGACAGACCTGCTGCTGAACAATTCGAAGCTCATCAGCCACAGTGGTAACGTCTCTGGGATAACATATTTAAGAAAGGGCAAAAGCTACTAAGAAGCAGCTGTCAGAAAAAGGAGAGAGAATATGTGAGAGCAAAAACTCTGCAGACACCACAGTCAGTGAAGAAGGAGGGGGAGGAGGTGCTCCAGATGCCAGAGCAGAGATGCTCCTGCAACTTGTAGTGAAGACCCTGGTGAGGCAGGCTGTCCCCCTGAAGCCCATGGAGGACCCCACACTGGAGCAGGTAGATGCCCAAAGGAGTCTGTGGCCCCATGGAAACTCTGCACTGAAGCAGGTTCCTGTCAGGACCTGTGGCCCTGTGGAGAGAGGAGCCCACGCTGGAGCAGGTTTGCTGGCAAGACTTGTGACCCTATTAGGGGCCTGTGCTGGAGCAGTCTATTCCTGGAGAACTGTATCTAATGGAAAGGACCCATGCTGGAGCAGTTTGTGAAGAACTGCCGCCCTTAGGAAGGGCTCATGTTGGAGAAGTTAATGGAGAACTGTCTCCCATGGCAGGGATCCCACACTGGA
>NW_010314183.1:36198-37729 GCF_000700745.2 Antrostomus carolinensis
GATGAACTGAACTCAGCCCCCTTTCCCCATCCCCCTGGCCCACTGTGAGGAGGAGGCAGAAAACTTGGGAGTGAAGTTGATCCTGGGAGGAAAGTAGGGGTGGGGAGAAGGTGTTTTAAGGTTTGATTTTATTTCTCATCATCCTACTCTGATTTGACTGGCAATAAATTAAACTAATTTCCCCAAGTCAAGTCTGTTTTGCCCATGACGATGATTGGTGAATGATCTCTCCCTCTCTTTATCTCAACCCATGGACCTTTTTTAATATTTTCTCTCCTCTGTCCAGCTGAACAGTGGAGGGACAGAGCATCTTCGGTGGGCACCTGACATCCAGACAGGGTCAACACACCACATTACTACAAGTAATTATATCATTTGGAAAATTACCTGGTTTTGGTAAATGGGGTGAAGACACAACACATGAGGGGAAGGGACAAGCTGTCTTTCACAGTTCTTCCTGTCCACAGCTCTATGTGCTAAGAGTGGACATTTTCCAAAATTTTGCCCTCTAGATTACAGCAGATACACTCACTAGTTTACAAATGCCTGCAGTTTGCCCTTGTCTGTAACCAAGGGAATCCCTTTCCATGTATTCACATGCTGTGTATTAGACAGAAGTGAACTGAAAATTAGTTGAGGCATCTGTTGGAAAATGCAAGAGGTTAATTTTAAATATTTCTGTATGAGTGTCCTGGTTTTGCTAGGACAGAGTTAATTTTCTTCTCAGTAGTTAGAAGAGCCATGTTTTGATTTCAGTTCACACTTGGTATGAGAACATCACTGATAAAAGTAACAATGTTATTAGTTGCTGCTGGAGCTCAAGGCCATTGTGTTTGGCTGCTTCACAGCTGCACTAGGACTGGGAGGGAGAAGCACAGTGAATAGAAAAGTCCAAAACTGGCATTTGGATGTGCCAATGAAATATTCCATATCATATCACATCATGTTTAGTATATTGTCCAGGGCTTAGCGGAAAGGGGGGAGATTCGCAAGGGTTTTCACTAGGGTTCTCACTCTTCTGGGGTCACGGTTTTGGTTCGGGATTGTTGCTCCTCCAGGATCATTATCCAGGAATGGGCCAGGCTTATCAGTGGGTGCTAAGCAGTTGCACTGGGTTATCACTCATTTGCATATCTTATTACTGTTATCATTATCATAACTATTTTAATATTAGTTGTTTGGGGTTTTTTTAATTTTTCTTTTATTTCTATTACTAAACTGTTTTTATCTCAACATACAAGCCTCCTTACCCTTGCCACCAATCGTCTCCCCTATCCCCTGGGGGTGGGGGGGAAGTGAGTGAATGGCTGTGTTGGCTACTAGCCAAGGGCTAGCCCAGTGAAACTATCTCAGTGAGAAAGACTGTTAATTCTGTGGATTTCAGAAGTAGTTGAGCATTATTCATATTTTTAAAGCAGGTTACTAATCACTTTATCCTAAGAGAAAAATACTTTTTACTTTTTGGGGAGTCACTACTTTTATTATTTATTGTTACTTCATCAAGGGCAAATTGTGCCTGACAAATCTGGTG
>NW_010314184.1:0-10573 GCF_000700745.2 Antrostomus carolinensis
CCCTTTTTTTTTTCTTATTTTTTTAAGAAACCAAAATGCACACCCCGTTTGCTGGATTTTTGCATGGCTTTGCATTCCTCCCTGCCTTAAGCAACTCCACAGCTCTCCCCTTGCCAGGTTGACTCTGCAAAGTACCGTAAATATTCCTGTAGAGGTAAAACCGCTGCGCGGGGGCGGAGGCGATCCGCGGAGGCTGAACTGGGTGGGTGCAACAACACCCCCACCCCCCCAACTGCTGCATTTCCAGCCAGCATCCAACCTCCCTCACTAATATTTCCTATATTTCTCAAGCATAAAATTATTTTTCCTCACCTAGAGCTTCAGCGAACCCGCTCCCAACCTTGCAAGAAAAATCAGGTGCCAATAAAATCACTAATTTAGGTGTTTTTTCGTCTTCATGGACAGCTCCTGAAGGTGAAAAACCTATTTTTCCCTCTTTCCCATCCCTCTTTCTCCTTGGCACATCTATGGGTAGGCTACATACATACCTTGCAGAGATACGTGCATACCTTCCTACACGCTTTGCCTGCGAAGGAAGAAATACGACTACAAGAAATATTTTGCTAGAATGAAAGTTTAGCACTTTTTTTTTTTTTTTTTTTTTTTAAGGGGAAAAAAAAACCAACCTTGCCAAGGAATTTTTCTCCCTGCAGGTATAAGTGAAAAAGCTGCTTGTGATTTCTCCAAGAGTGTCTTCTCGCTGCAGAAGAAGCCGGGCAAGCGTGGGGAGGAATAGTTTATATAAAAATGAGCACGTGATCCCCGGAGGTTGCCATCTGAATTGGCTTTGTTTGCTGGGGTTTTTTTTTTTTAAAGAAAACCCTTCCTTTACCTTGCTCTTTTCTTTGTAAAAATTCCCCATATCAGCCGGGTGCTGCACGGCTTTGTTCTCCAGCAGACCTTGGGAAAATGTATTTTTTTTTTACTTCGGAGAAGTCTCAGGATATTTGGAGGGCTTTTCCTTTTTATTAGATTTAATTTTCTTTTTTCTGGGAGTAAAAGAAAAAAAAAACTTAATAAAATTTTACCTTTATCTCCAAGGAAATATTTGGGGAAGCAACTGCAGGGTTGAGCTGCAGAGCAAGTGAACCACAAACTGTGTGAAGGGATAATGTCAGCGTGGGCATCACAGCAAGGGAGAGGGGGAGAAAAGCACCTCCAGTTGCCTTATTTATTTTATGTATTCATTTTATATTTTTTTTTTTAGAGCTGGGAAATGCCACAGCCGTGCTCAGAAATATATTAAGTGAAGCACAGGGTGGAGAGTAGCTCCCTGCTCCTGGGGGCCTTGAAGAGGGTTCCCCAGCTCAGCGTTGCTCCAGCTACAAACAGACAGCAGGTCCAAAAGCAAGGAAGAAAAATAAATCCCCAGGAGCTTTAAATAAAGATCAAAATTCCCCGGGAATTTCTTTCGTATTAAAAATGGATTTCCCATTTCAGGTTGCGCGCTTGTTTTTTTTCTAATCCTCAACACAGGCTTAAAAACAAAAGCCTGAGCCGAGTTCTCCTGCTTGGGGACACTGACACTGCTGCTTTAGGCAGCCTCCTTCATGCACAACCCACGATATATCCCGATTTCTACCACATATGGCTTTGAGGAATACCCCCCCACACCCCTTTTTTTTAGATGTTCCTCCTCAAAAAAAGTTGCTAAACCAAAAAAATCTCCAAGCCTTTCCCCATTTGCAGAAATCCCAATCTCCAGGTAGAGAGACCTTTTTCAATCAGATATTTAATAATCCTCAGGGAAAGGTTTCTATTTTTTTCCCTCCTCCACACTTTACACGGGCAGCTTTTGGGAAATGCTGATGGGAAGAAGCTGGGAGAAGCTCCCTGCTCATGGGAACAGGGAAAAAAAACAGTCCCCGAAAAAAAAAAAATAGAGAGAAATAAAGGCGCTGGAAGAGGAAGAAGATTGCAACGTCCCAGTTCAAGGTCACTGTCTAGTGTAGTGAATGGGATCGACATCTTATGCTAATGACTGTCTCGGCTGAGCATCACTCTCTGCACGGGGTAAAAAACATCAACCCCAAGTTTTGGGTCGATTTTTCTGTGCTTTGCCTTTTTTTCCCCCTATTTGGGAGCTTTATCCCTGTGTTCTTCCCTTCCTCCTCTTTTCATTTTTCACCACCGCAACCCTTGATAAATATATTTCCCTCTTCTCCCTCATTTTATCTTCCCCACTGCGCAGCGGGGCTGAGCTCGGTTGGTGGCCCCCACTTTCCAGCCTCATGTCTTCAAGAAATCAAAGATAAAAATAAAAATAATTTTAAAAATAGCCCAAGCCTAATATCCCCTACAAAATATTTACGTTTCAGGGAAGGATTTAGCCCCACTTTCAGTTTTCTCCCAGAAAAAGACCATTCAATTTAATCCTCATAAGGCAAAAATACCCTGCAAGGTATCAATTCCATCTTACTGCTTGGAAAATAAGGTGGGAAAAGGGAATTAAAAGGTCTCCTTGTGCATGTGCAGGTTGGGAAACCAGATCCCGTCATAGTTCAGCTTTTTTCCTCAACCGAATTTCACCCCAGATTGGTTGGGGGCTGTAAGGAGTTGCGATGACTCGAACAAGAAGTTAGCTACCAGGGTCGAAAAGGAAGTATTTTGAATAAATATAGAGATACATGACACGGGGAATAAAATAGAGACAGGCTTTGGAAAACCCACAGAACTGTGGGGGTAGCTATATATCATGGAAAACTGCCCCAGATACTTTTTCTGACGGGGAAAATGCGTGTCTATAGACATCTTATGGATATATAAGTGTACAAGACGGCTTACATATCTATATAAGAGGGTAGTAAAATAGAATAAGTAGGAGTTGGGTAAAAAAAAATGTGGAAAAAGGGGTAAATGGATGGGAATAAAAATGTCTACGACACTTCTGCTCATCCTATATACAAATCATCTGGGGCAGCTTTCAGTTTGAACGAAGGCGGGTCCCAGCCTCGGTGCAGGGAATAGTTAAATGCCTGGAATATCATGATATTTTTTCCTCAACTTTGCCAGCAGAGGATCTTCTCCTCCTATTAGGTTAATGAAAACTGATGCTTACATCCTTAGTAAGGCAAAGGTTTAGTCCCCAGCTTGAAGGGAAGTTTGCTTTGTCCGCCAGCTCTGTTTTGGGTGAGAAGTTGGCGTTTCGTACTGTAATTCCCTTGGAGGGCTGCAAACCCCCCCAACAACTGTAACAACAAACCAGTTAATGGTCTAGAATTCACGACTCTTGAGCAAATCGCAATTGGAGAGCTTGAAAAGCCTGATCTCACTTATTTAATGTTCCTTGTAAAGGAAGAGAAAGTGGTGGGGAGGAAAAGGAGTTTATTAAAGTCACGGCTGGTCCAAACTGCCCCACCCAGCCGAGCTCCCTGCCAGGCAGCAGCTTCCCACCGAAGTGGAGGCGACAGGAGACACGACATTTTGCTGCCTAGAATCCTTAAATACCCATAAACACGAGGGTTTCCCCCCCAAAAAATGTGCTGAAGCATGTAGGCGAGGGAGTTTTTAAGCAAGGAAGCAGCAGTTGTGGGATGTGTGTGCAAACACACCCCGTGTTGGCTGTCAGTGTCTTTAAGGAATAATTTCTTGGCAAAGCCTTTAGAATTCTCTTCTCTTTTGCTGCTAATAAATAATTTTTTTAATGTTAGGTTGGGTTTTTTTTTAAAGATCAAGCGCTTCCAGAACAAATAGAAAGTTAACCAGCAAGAATGATACTCACCTCTGCACTGAGCACAGGGCTGTGGGAGCAGGATTCCCCCTCCAGATTAGGAAGTTATTCTTAGGGAAAAAAAAAATGTGTTAGAGGAAAAATATAGGTGTAAAAGGGAAGGAGTGAAAAAAAGGAAAAAAGAAAAAAAATGAGAGAGGAAAAGAGAGGAAAAGAAAGAAAAGAAAAGAGAGGAGAGGAGAGAAGGGAAGAGAAGGGAAGAGAAGGGAAGAGAAGGGAAGAGAAGAGAAGGGAAGAGAAGAGAAGAGAGGAGAAGAGAAGAGAAGAGAAGAGAAGAGAAGAGAAGAGAAGAGAAGAGAAGAGAGAAGAGAAGAGGAGAAGGGAAGAGAAAAAACAAAAGAAAATAGAAAAGAGAAGAAAAGAGAAGAAAAGAGAAGAAAAGAGAAGAAAAGAGAAGAAAAGAGAAGAAAAGAGAAGAAAAGAGAAGAAAAGAGAAGAAAAGAGAAGAAAAGAAAAGGCGAAAAATAGAAGAATAAATGGAAGCAAAATAAAATAAAGAAGAAAAAGAAAGATAAAAGGAAAAATGGAAGAAAATAGAAAAAATGGAAGAAAACTAAAAGAAAAAAGAAAAATGGAAGAAAAATAGAAGAATAGGAAAAATAAAAGGAAAAAAGAGAAATAAAAGGAAAAATAGATGAAAACATGAAAAAAGAGAAAAAATAAAAGGAAAAAAATGATAAAGTGAAAAAAAGAAGAAAATGGCAGGGGGGAAAGAAAAAAAAGAAAGAAAGGCAGGAGAGGGAAATCCCTTGTCCGGGATTTCACCATAAAGGCTGCGGTTGGGAAGTTATTCAAAGTCCTCGATACAAAGGAAAGAAAAGGCTAAACTTGGGAAAACTTCCTTTTCAGGGCTTTATTGTTGGCCATTAGCCCGCCTGTCTAGACTCCAAATAACACCTTGTTTATCTGTAAACAGGAGCGGGAGCTGCTCGGGGCTGGCTGGGGAGGAGAAGATCAAGGGTGAGGGTCCCCTCGCTTATTATCCCCGCAGCTGGTGATGTCAAGGTCAAACAACGCCTAGTCACGGTCAAGGGTAATACAGGAGTGACGTCACGGCCTGCTGACCTAATACCCAGCGAGCTGCGCTTCGTGGGTAAATAAGCAAAAGAAAGAGAAATAAGCGACTCCCAGTGTCATTTCCTAACAGGAGGTGGGAAGAAGTAAGTAGGAAAATGTAAATTCATTAGATTTGTGTTCCTAAGCGGGGGTGGGGGGGGGTTAGGTCAGGAGGAGATCGGCTTCCGCGCCCGCGGAATTTCAGCAGGGAAATAACCAGTTGTTCCTCTGGTTTTGCGCGTGTGCGCCCAATTTTTATTTGAATTTCTTCTCCTCCAGGTAAGAGTCTTCTCCAATGCTCTTGGAAGAGGATGACCCAACTTGAATTGTAGATTATATTTTGCCCTTTTGCGCTAAAAAAACCTCCAAAACCCCAATGTAAATCAACGTGTCTGGGTTCAGTGGGAATGATTTATCTCAAAAATTAAGTGAGGGTGTTATTTTTATCCGACCAGCCCTGAAAACATATTGTTTTTCACCCAAATCGCCAGGATTAAAGGGAAAAACAAGTGTCCGTGGATGTCTGCTGATGGGAAGCGGGGGGTTTGTCCATCCGCAGCTCCCGGGGTCCCTCCCTGTCCCTGAGGGTCCAATCCTGACCTCACCCCGCCACCACCCCGACCCGACTCCTACCCCGATGGCAGGGGGAAGACTCAGCCCCACTTTTTGGAGGCTGAACCCCGATGTCCTGAGCACGTCGAGGACGGGATTTCCCCCTTTCTTGGGGTTTACATCCCCCCCAAAATCCAACCTCAGCCTTCACATCCCTGCACCTTCCCTGCTCTGGGGTGGTGGAGGGGGATGGAGGGGTCGAGCAGCACAGAAAAAAGAGAGATATTTTTAAATATCGTGGGAAACGTGGGGAATAGCAGGAGAATTCATGGTCTGACCAACATTTGCCAACCAAGATCATCAAAAACCCCTTGGTGCCCTGAAGTGCAATGAATGAATTTCTTGTTTCTTCTCTGGTTTTGAGTTTGTTTTCTCTTTTTTTTTTTTTTTTTCCTTTTTTTTTTTTTTTTTAAATTCCTCCCACGCGATTTGAAAGAGCGACCGACACACAAACCGACACACAGACAACCTCCCTCGTCCCCTCCAAATAAATTAAACCACAATTGATTTAAAAAAAAACCCTTCCAGAATTGGAAACTCCGTGAATAACTTGAGCTCAATTAACCACATCCGTAAAGAAAAAGAAATGTATTTATCCATATCCCCTCATTCCCTCCAATAACCGTCACTCAATACCTCAGTTTAATCAGTTGTTTGTTGGGTTGGTTTTTTTTCCCAACTGGTGAAATTCAGGTAAAATGAGGAATAAAACCAAAGAGAAGAACACACTCGCTGTTGGGATGTTGGATTTGGGCTTGTCTGGAGTTGCTCTCAGGCATTGCAGTCTCTGCACACACAACAAGTTTTTTTTTCTTTTAAGAGGAAGAGATTTTTTTTTTTTACACCTAAAACACATATTCTCATAGCTCTGGTGCGTTAGGACAGGTTTTCCCAGCGATTTAATCCCGCTACAGCAGTGCCGATGGGTTTCTCGAGATCATATGATATTTCCTAGTTGAGTGTCTTAAAAAAAAATTAAAATATTAAGATTTAAATCTCTGCTTGTGCTTTCAAACCACTGAAGTTCTCTAAATTAAACGCAGGAAACATCATCAGAACAACCTCTGGGTTTCTCCACTCAGAGAAATCAGGGATTGAGGGGGGAAAAATCAGGGATTAAGGGGGGACAAATCAGGGGTTAAGGGGGGACAAATCGGGGATTAAGGAGGGACAAATCAGGGATCCCCTTTCTTCAACCCCCCCGCAGGGATGGGGAGCTGGGAGGAGAGGATCCAGCCCCCATTCCCAGTATCAGGCAAAGTCGCATCCCACTTTACCGAGATTTGGGATCATTCCCAAGTATCCAAATCCATCATAGGGTTTTCCGGGTATTTCTGGTGGTGGTATGGGCTCCATAGGGCACCCTCCACCACCGCGTTGGACCCGTGGAGAGATGCTATACATACACACACCCTATAGATCTCTCTTTTAGCCGCATTTATAAAGCTATAGGTCCACCCATACGTTCACACTGTAAAGGAGAGCTACACACCACTTCACATGATGACATAGAAGGTTGCACTTGCATGTCTATATAAATTTATACATATAATGGACATACTATCTCCCCACAATTTCCCATAATAATGTCGAGGAGTGCACTTGCATATATATAAAAAAATATGTCTATATAAAGTTATATATATATAACCTACATATTATCTACCCACCTTTTAATATAATAGAGAGCTGCACTTGCATATATATAAAAATTAATATAGACATAAAATTATATATATAACGTACATATTATCTATACCCACCGCTTCATATAATAATGTAGAGAGGTGCACTTGCATATGTATATAGAAATTTATGTCTATATAGATTTATATATATAACGTACGTATTATCTACCTGCCATTTCATACAGTAATGTTGAAGGATGCACTTGCACACGGATATATAAATTGATATAGACATAAATTTATACATACAAGGTACGTATTATCTACCCAACAATTCCTATAATAATGTCAAGGGGTGTACTCGCATATATATAAAAATTTATATATATAACCTACACATTATCTACCCACCATTTCATATAATAATGTCGAAGGATGTATGTGCATATATATATATATAGAGAGAGAGAGTATAGATACATTGTTCTATGTGGTATATTATATGTGGTAGATCTATATAGAGATACACAGATCGCCTCAATACCCAGATTTATAAAAATTAAACACACACACACCGTCAAGCCCTGTACACACACATGTAACATATATATATATATATGTATAAAAATATATATATACCAACGCCCAGGTCATAAAAAGAAACGGACACACACGGTTACCTGCACACGCCGCTATATACCCTTGTATAAATGTGTATATATATATATATATAAAATATATATTTACACATTTATGAATATCAGCTTGAACACCCAGCGCACCTACGCACGAATTTCTCTGGACACCCATGTTAATCTCTTTTTTGATACAGCTTCATATAGATTATCCCCTTCTCTATCCACCCTCCCCGCACATAAATATACGCACACGCTCAATGCAAATTTAACCCGCAATAACATTATTTTAGGTTACATCCCTTTAAAAGCTTTTTCTCCCCCCTTTCCCCTCCCTTTTCATCATTTAACGAGGTGATTAAATCTAGCAGATATTAAGGGAGATTGTAATCCGCCTATGGAAACAATTTCCTTCCTCGTATTTCTTTCCGAGCTGCCTGATCGTGCTTGAGGGGCTCCGCGGAAGTTCCGCGGGTGCGGAGCGGGGAGAGTCTCGGTGTAGGAGATTTTTTTTATCTGGGGCCGGAGCTGGAGTCACAGGTTAAGGGAAAAGAAAATCCTTTGGGAGGGAGATTTAAAGAGATTAGAAGCGTCTTAATCGCGTTTTCACTCGGGGTAATTGCGGGGGGAGGAAAATAAGGACCAAAAAAAATAGGAAAAAATTTAAAATTAAATAAAAAACCACTCAGTTGGCTCAAAAATCTCCACTTTTTACTCCCCTTGGGTATAGCCCTCCTTAGGGACACACATCTGCCTCTGGCATCCTCCTCTTGCCTTCATGGAGCCCTTTATTAAGCGGTTTCTCCCCAAATATGCTGTATTTCCCCCCCCTTTTTTTTTCCCCTCATCCTTTCTCTGCGGATATTCCCGCCCGGGTTGTATTTGTGGTGATGGGGAAAGGAGGAGGCTGGAGGGAGGGATGGGAGAGAGACACAGGGTTACAAAGAGGTGCACAAAGAGCAGCTCCTCAAGGCAAAACGACAACAAAAAAAAAGGAGATATTTATTTTTCTTTTTAAGAAATGTCATCTGCAGTCGGTACATATCATCCGGACACCACAATTTATATACACAGACAAGACATTAAAAAACAAAAAAAACCAAAAAAACAACAACAAAAAAGCTTTTACATATCCAAAGAACACTGTCGATAATCAACCGGTTTAAAAGAGGGAAAAGAAACAAACCCCAAAGACAATATTGTGCATTTTCCACCTTGGCAGTGGAGAACAGACATTCCAGTTTTAGGGTAGAAGAGAGAAAAATCCCTCCTGTGAGAACATCCCCCCAAAAAATAGTCTCGTACAGCAACTTCTTTCCATCTGGGACTCAAAAATCAGCGCTTGGGAGGTTGAAGCGGTACCGAGCGATGGTTTTCTTCCCACAATAGCAGCTTTATTTCTGATTTTTTATTTTTTTTTTTTCAGTCCTTTAGAGTTGAGAAAATTGATGGAATTTTGCTATAGGTTCTCCATATATTTATATATCGGTGGGTGAAATGGCCCAAGATAGGAAAGATTGGCCAGGGGGTTGGGAGGATACAGCGTTACAGAGCAACATTCAGAGTTCATCTCTCCTTTAACATGAGTACACTTTTAGCTTATTTGTTATTATTATTAATTATTAATTATTAATTATTATTAATTATTTGCTTTTAAAAATATACACAGTTTAACCTTATCGATGGATTTCTCAGAGCAAAACTGGGGTTTTCACAGTCTGAGGGACAAATCAAAGACGCGGTCGATGTTTTTAAGGGGGGGGGGGAGTGGGATGCGCATGTGCATTTGTGAATGTCGATTATTATTATTAATAATTATTTTTTAAATAATGACTTGGAATCAGCAGAATCCCGATGACGTTAGCATACAAACCACCAGATAAATATTACTGAATGCTTCTTGCTTCTTTTTCTTGGCCCATTTTCTCCACCCAAGTCACCCTCTGTCAGGTGGCGTGGAGATGCGCTGTCTTGGATTTGCTCACCACCTTCTTCTCCTTGACCCTCCGGTTCTGGAACCAGATAGTCACTTGGCGTTCAGATAAATTGGTGGTGGCCGAAATCCTCCTCCTCTTCTCTTTGGTGATGAATTTGCTGGCCGCGTATTCCTTTTCCAACTCTTTCAGTTGGATTTTGGTGTAAGGGACTCTTTTTTTTCGTCCCCTCCGATAGTTGCTGACTTCGGGTTGTAAAGGGACAACGTCTAGATGGAAAAACAAACAAACAGACCAACCAACAGACCAACAAACAACATAAAAATATAAGGAAGAGGGGAAAAAAGGGGGAGGGGGGGAGTGGTTAATGCATCCTGGGGTGTGTGGTGGGAATTCTTCACGATGGGGAGAGAAAGGAAAAGGGGAAAAAGGAGAATAAAGAGTGGAGGAATGCGAGTGAAAAGGAGAGAAAGAGAGGGGGGAAAAAAGACAAGGCAGGCAGAAAATGAATCCAGCGAAGGGAGTGATACTGTAATAATAGTAATAATAATAATAATCACGTAATATTCATTATTCGCGTGGTGAAAGCCTGTTTTTCTTGGCGATAACGTCCACGCTGATAAACAAGGAGCATCATGTCAACCCGCAGGCTGGTGTGTGCGGATCATCAAAGGGACCTTCCAAACGGATGGATTTGGGACAATATCTGGAGTTTCTCCCTTATTTCTTTCTTCTCCCCTCCCCTTCTTTCGCCTTTTTCCCCCTCCCCAGTAGCAATTTTCGGGGATCCTCGCGGATGTGCATCCCCAAACACCGAGTCTGGTGCAGAGACAAGTGCATCCCACGCACCCCAGCCCCTCTGGGGGCAAAATGGGGGGGAAAAACCCATCAAAAATAAGCAAAATAAGCAAAAATAACCCCATCTCCCGCCCTCCCCCCCAGTGGTTTTTTCGTGGGGGGTGAGGAGGGGGAGTTGGG
>NW_010314184.1:10648-10885 GCF_000700745.2 Antrostomus carolinensis
TTTGGGGAGGGGACAAAGCTCCCCCCAAGCTTTTGGGCAGCCCCAACCCCTTCTCAGACCCCTGACAAGGTGGTGGGGGGAGAGGGGGAACCTGGTGACCAAGCTCCTCTCCACCAAGGTGTGAACCAGGAGGAAGATGGAGGCGAGCTCTGCTCGCAGCACAGCCCCAGTGATGGCTGACAGGAACTAATTGGGGAGCCCCTGGGGGAGCTTTGGGGGTGATCAGCTCTTTAGGGT
>NW_010314185.1:0-5972 GCF_000700745.2 Antrostomus carolinensis
ACATCCACTGCTTTGCCATCATCTGGGCAGAAGTTTGAGGATGCTTTCCAGGAGTAAAAACTCTCAGAAGAGTACATACTGGAGCAATGAAGACTTAATTGTCCCATGATCTGGCATTTGAAATAGTTGACCTGTAGTCCACAAGCACAAGATTTAAGGGGGGAGAAGAATATTTAAATTAAGAAACTTAATTGACAGTCAGTTATGCCAGTGGGCTACTCCATATCATATCCCGTCATGTCCAGTATATCAGTGAGGGTCTCTTCCTCTCTGGCTCTCTCTGGCTTTCACTTGGGCTCTCGGTCTTCCTGGATTGCGGTTTCTGTTCGGGATTATCGCTCCTCTGGGATCGTTATCTGGGAACAGGCCGGGCTCGGTCAGGAGGGGGCTGAGCTATAACATTGGGTGTCATTCATTTGCAAATTTTATTACTGTTATCATTATCACTACTATTTTAATATTAGTATTATTTTAACTTTTCTCTCTATTATTAAGCTGTTCTTATCTCAACCTACAAGCCTCCTTATCCTTGCCCCCCAATCCTCTCCCCTGTCCCCTGGTGGTGGGGGGGAAGTGGGTGAACGGCTGTGTTGGCTGCTAGCCAAGGGCTTGCCCAGTGAAACTATCACAGTAGAAGGAACTTCTTATTAGAGATATATCTCTTACACCTCGTCCTTTTCTATTTCTCTTCTGTCTACAGCATCCTATACGTTGTTCTCCATATTGTCTAGTGTATCTTATCCTTTTTTGTGTGTGCTGTGCTTGAATGCTCTGTAAGAAATCTTTCAATTGCATATTTTGAGGCTTCTGCCATTGGCAGTGATTCACTGGTGTATCCAAGGTCATAATTTATACCACTGTATACAGAGAGACCTAAGAAAGCCACATCTGTCCTTCACAAAATATTTTATTGGTGCAAAATGTTTACAGTGATGTATACTGGTGTCTTCACACTGAAGTCCACTGTGATTAGATCACGGGAGATGGAGACTGTCTTGGATGCATGCATTAGCATTAGAACAGTTCTTTTGTGAATGTGCAGAGAGGTCAATAAGTACATGAATATGAATTAGCTTGGTGGACTAGCGTCTCCGTTAGCTGGGTCAAGTGTTCCTATTCCGTGTAATTGTTTGGTGCACCTGAATTAATTTGAGTGTTTAAATCCTGCATATTAAATCTCTGCTGCAGGATGCAAAGCTCTAGACTAATCCCTTTAATACTCTTCAGTATAAACACCTTAATCAAGCAACAGCTTTATAATTAGTTCTACTTTCAGACTGGATATAATTTACTCCTTTTATTGCTCATAAATTATTCCAACTTTTAATCACGATTAGACAGTCTTCAGAACGCAAACTTAAATGGTCTTTTATAGAAATCAGGATATCTGCAAGAGACAGGATTGTAAAAATCCAAACCTGATAGAAAAAATTTTACCCCTTTTTTGTTTTCTGAGACGTCATTAAGAGTGTGTCTTCATTTGTCTTTCAAACATAAGATTAAAATCATAGTGTTAAAATCATAGGAATGCATACAGAAGCTGAGTTTACTTATTTATTTATTTTAATGTGTGATCCAGATAAACTTATATGTATTTGTTCTATTGTTTGTAAAAAAAATGCAGCTACAGTAAAACTCCTGGTAAGTAAATAGTGATTTAGCTTCTCATGATGGGCTGATTTATTCTCCTTTTTGTCTGTTTTCCCAATGAACATTTGGAAGAAGAAATAATCTTAACAGTAAGAACATTTTGATGGTCAGGTTGCATTGATTGGAAGGTAACATTCTAAAATGAGTCTTGAATTGATGTTTAAATTAAATACATTAAGGCAGTTATTTGTGTTAATTACACACAGACCAGTGGATTATTTAAACCACACTTGTTCAGCTTGCGTAAAGTTATAAGAGAGGAACTTTAAAATGCATTGTTAAATATTAATGAATATGCTTTTAATAAACAGTTGAACCACATTTACTATATACTAAGTGCCTTAATAAATCTAAGTGAAATGCATGTTGAAACACTGGATACAGAGGAGTTATTTCTAGTTAGTCCAGAGTAAATCTGGTTAGAAAAATAGTAGTTACAGTCTTTTCCCTTTTTACTTTTTTTTTTTTCCCCCCAAGTTTATTAGTCAATTATTTTGTGTTCCATATTTGCTTCCTGACATGACACAAAGTTATTTTCTACTCAGCCATTGTGGCTGAAAGCACACCACACATAATGCATATATCTTGTTTCTCCTAGCTGATATGTGGATGACTCCATAGTAAAGCTAAAAGGCAAAAAGTTTTCAATCCTTTCAACAAAAATCTTGATTACACATATATATTTAAATGATGTTAAAAGAATTGTGTTATTTAAGGAAAACACTCACTGAAAAATTACATTAAAATGCATTAATGTAACAGTACTTTTTTGTAAGGAAATTGTATTCCATTTTATTTGCTGGTACAGCAGTTGATTCATTTTTGTCCATATGTCTATATTTCACACAGACATGTCCATATGAACACTGATTCAGTTTGTCCGTACAGACATATTCCATTTGAGTCAATGCCAACGTCCATATTAAAGGACTCGTAGACTGCAGAGGACCCTCTTCATCAACACATTGTATTGTCATGTTAGAGGAGCAGTGAGGGAGCGATGACATATGCCAGGAAGTGTTCAATTTCAGAGAGACAGGGAGAAAGACCGTGGAACACGTGGTGAATCCCTATTGCACTGACAGTGGAGTCAGCCCCAGAGGTTCTGCCCAGGATCATGGATGGCAGGCCCACCTAGCATGGTGTTTGCTCTGCCTCAAACTTCTGAAAACACTTATATGTAGTTAATTTTGCAATGTCTCAGATCAAATGCCAACTCTAGAATAAAATCTGGTTTAACTTATGAGTAACCACCATTACACTCCCTAAAATATGATTTCTGGAATTGTTTTGCCATTAATCTGACTACTAGCTTTAAAGTTACTCTTAGGTAAAAGGGTGCAGCAATGCCCTACAGAAAAGTATCAATCCTTCTTCTCAGTAACAAAAGTTTTTGAAGAAGGTAAGGAAGCTCTGTCAGTGGCTGAGATGAAGCAGTAGAGGGTGACAGTAGTGGTGGGGTAATAACTGTTACCTGTTCTGCTTCCCATTCCCAGGTGCTTTTCTTGACAAAGTCCATGAGGGCAGGCTTGGGAGGTGTGTGTGGATTGGTTTCCAACCCAAACCATTCTATGATTCTATAATTTCATAAGTGTGTTGAGTTTTTGGGTGGGGGGCAGTAATTTTTTTGGTAGTGGAGGAAGGGCCAGCTTGTGAGAGCAAAAAGCTCCCCTGGTTCCAAGGCAGAGAGCCCCCCAGCCCTGACTGGGCCAATGAGCACTAGAGAAATATGTCTGTGAATCCATATTTGTGAGGTGAAGAACCTAATAAAAGATGATGGTCAGCCCAAAGGACAGACAGACACACAGAGAGCTTTGTTGCCAGAGAAAGACAGTGACCCACTCCCAGTTCTACTGTATGGAGTAGGAGAAGACAAAGTCCCCTGCAGCCCATGGAGATCCAACAGCAGAGCAGAGACCCACGTGTAGGCCATGGAGGACTCCACACTGGAGCAGAGAAGCCGAGCCTGAGGCAAGTGTGACTGGAACTGGGACCCTGAGAGTTGCTCACTGCCAGAGCAGGGTTGGACCTGCAGAGTGGGGGGTGAGTGCAACCTGTGGATGTCCCCATGTCGGAACCAGGAGCTGAGCCTGAAGAGGTCCATGACTCCATGGGAAACTTTGGAACATCTTGTTCCTGCACTTTCATGCTGGGAAAAGTGGCAGAGGTGAACTGACTGAAACCCCATTCCCTGTCCCCTGTGCCACTGGGAGCAAAGTGATTTGAGCCTGGGAAGAAGGGAGGAGTGGGGGGAAGGTGTTGTAAGATGTGGTTGTTATGTCTCATTGCATGGAGGGACCACTTGGTGGATAAAGAGCTACACTGTTTTTTTCTTCCCCAAGTTGAGTCTGTTTTGCCCATGACCATAACTGGTGAGTGAACTGTCCCTGTTCTTCATTCCACATCCCGTGTCCCCTTTGTTGTGACTCCCATCCCATCTCACTGGGTGGGGGTAGTGAATGCAGGACCACATGGTCCCTCTGTGGGTCAAACCACCACAATAATGTAGGAGTATTATGTGTTAATGGTTTTTACTATCAGTTTCAATATTTTAGATTTTGAAATCTGGAAGCAAAACCACATAATTAATTAGTGTACTGCCAGCAAGAAATTAGAGTGTAAGAATTTTGTCCCTTAGCTTAGTCAGCTCTCCAAGGACAATAGATAGGTGGGCTAGAGCAAACATAGCAGTAAAACAAATCCATGTAAACTAGGCAATGGAAGCATGTTTGTACAAGCTCATTTGTAAAACTAGTAAGGGTTTCTGTAAGTACCTGTGTAGATTTCCTAGAACTAGGAAGGACAGGATGTGGTGTGATTAGCATCACTTCTGTGTCATGTCCTGCATTGTTACAAGTAGTAATGAGGCTCCTGATTAATCCATTAATTTAAGTAATTATATATATAATATATAATTATAATACATTTAATTTAAGTAACTCATCCAGGGATAATAATGAATAAATTCCTAGCTACCATCTTAAATCCCTTTTTCTTTTTTTTTCACTCCCTCTCTTATGTGCATTTAAAAAAAAAAAAACACTCAAGCCATGAAGTAATTACAGAGATTTTATTGAACTGTGAAAATCTGTGTTGTTTGTATTCTCCTTGTTTGGCTGCAGCAGGGATCACAAGAACCAAAAGTCACTGAGTGTGTATTGACCATTCTTGACCCTGGTTACTTAAGAAGAAGCTAAGCTTGCTGGAGGACTGTGCACTGGCTGGACTATTGGTGCTCTCTCTCTTGGTTTTTCATCTGGAATTTCGGTGTAGCAGAAAGCTCTGAAATTCTTGTTCATCTCTTATTATCAGTACCACCATTGCTGGAATCAAGTATCTGAAGTAACTGAGGAGCAGATATCCACAGCCATTGCCTCACGGCTGACAGGGAAGCTGCAGGAAGATCTGTGAAGTGGAGTAGCAAGATCTGAGGACAAAATGGAGACAGTAGCTTCAGGACCCTGCCCTGAGGTTACCGTCAGCATCCAGCCAACTCCAAAATTTATATGATCCAATTTACACTCCGTGTAAACACTTCAAACTTTTGACTGTCTTTAATTGAGAAAATTTTTGTTATTTTTTTTTTCTAGGTGGGGAAGTGAAACAAGCTACTACTTACATGTTTTAATTTCCAGCAACAGTAATGCTAGTTCAGAAGCTTGGCCTTCAGTCACTCAGAAAACCTGCAGAATGAGAAGTTTCAATGGTTAATCACTAGACTTTCCTTTTTCCTGCTGCTTCAGGCTTTTCATGTGTTTAGAATTATCCCCTGCCTTCCTCTTGGTCCAACCTCTCCCTGACAAAGTGCATAGTTTCCTTCCTAAGGGTTTTGAAATTTACCAATTCAGACAGTTCCCAGTTTCCCAACAAAAATTTTACTTTTGTTTTCAGGGTCCTTGTCCTCACACTACATGCATTCTGCAGCACTAGAGACATCCTGAATACAACAGGCAAATTCAGAAGGAAGAGTAAGACTCCTTAGTTTGCCAGTTTGTAGTACTTTCATTAACAGATCATGTTATCTGACAATTTTCTTTCTTCTGTGGCTCTCATATTTTTTCCCAGCAAGAAAACTTATACAAATGGTATATTATGAGAGATAGTTACAAAAGAGACACAGTTTAATTATTGTCTTTGTACAACTTATGGTAATACCTTAAAATCTTCCATTAAGAGTAAAACACAATTTGTTTCCCCATGCACATTTTATTACTGTGAAAGTAAAAATTATTTGGATTGGTTTTGCTCCTTCTCATGTCTAAAGCATTAGTGATTGGTCATAGGTCTTTCTTTTCCCTGTTGTCCTGGTTTTTAGCTGAAAT
>NW_010314186.1:0-387 GCF_000700745.2 Antrostomus carolinensis
CACAGCTCCTATTTCTCTAGAGCCAAATTGAACAAACACTCTAGAGCAAGAGAAATTCCTTAGCCCAGCAGGACAGTTTAAGAATACGAAAAATATAAAGCCTTATAATATTGTCCACAGTTCAAAGATGGATATTAAATACTCCAATCTACATCCAAGTTGGACTTTATCAGCCTACCCTCACTAGTCCAAAACCACAGTTTACTAGTCTGTACAAAGAGCACAGATTTTATTTCTCATAAAAAATATCAGAATTTATAATAATTCTCGTGTTAAAATACATATACACCATGTAGAATAAGAAACTGTATAGCATCTATTTCAGAGTTCATACATAGTATCTGTCAAGCATTTTTGAGGAATGATTTTACTATTTACTGTCTGGTA